>NW_015642264.1:0-2335 GCF_001515625.1 Sinocyclocheilus rhinocerous | reverse complement strand
AATACACTGCTGGACAATAACCAATCATTTGTCTTCTATAATATTGTTCATATATATATTAATAATGACAAATTTATGGTTATGATTGTATAATCACTTCAGTATAATAGTTTATATACTACAAACACTTTTTTTCAATTTTTATCACAGAATAAGGCAGAAAATATATGTTATAGCTTCTGTACTGTAATTAATGCTATGTCAATTACCACTGTATCATTCAAGACTTGAAAAATAGAATTATAATACAATATAATTATATTGTATATAAATTGCGGGCATCAGGGAGCCACTAAACTGCTTTTGAATGCACGATCCATTTTAGTTTCACTTTCACTTTCGAGATTCGCGATCACACTTATACATGGAGCAGCAGTCCTTACCACATATTTTACAAGATTAGATGTTTGTCAGTGGTGCTGAGGATCTGCAAATCATTCGCATCGTCCTCAGTCAGGTCAGTCAGCAGGTTTATGCTTGTTATTCAGCTTAGCTACAGCCATAGCGGGATGACTTTGTCCATAGGGATTTCCTGGCGTCAAAAGTTACTTCTATCATACGAGTCCGTTTTGGACTTTCTGTACGAGAGCGCCCTCCGGCTTCGAGTATGAATGAAACATACAGCGCATGAGAGTGTTCAGCGCTCTGTGATGTTCACATAGTTTTGAATAAGAATAACGTATCCAAAACGATGTGACTATATTGTCTCTTTTAATTTAAATCTAGATTTATTCACATTGGTCCTTGAAAACCTCTACATGAACACACTTTCCCGAGAAAAAGTGCATGGCAAAGAGTTTAGGTTTTATTAAAAGTCGGGGGGACACCTCCCCCGCGTATTGTACACCCATGCTACAGGGAGCCACCGCAGAGGGATGAAAGAGCCGCATGCGGTTCGGGAGCCGCGGGTTGCCGACCCCTGCACTAGACTGTGATGCAGTCAAAAACTCTCCAGCTGCTTTGCAACCAGAAGCTTTAACTTAGATTTGGCTACCAGAAACTAAGGAAAATCCTAGCGGTGTTATAACAATGGGTAAATTTGATAAAAGACAGACAAAATCCAGGTAAAACCATTTCATTGAATTTAGAAACAAAGGTGTTTGTAGCCAACACACTGTGAAGTATTCTCCACTGTAGATCTCCACATCTTTTAGGAATTGGAGGTTTGTACAACAGCCTCCACGAGGGATTCACATCTCTGGGCACAGAAAGGTAAGCCCTCCATTTAGTATCTATTCTTTCCTTCAACTGTCCAAAGTGTGCTGATTTAGCACAAATATGATAAACCGTTTTCTTCCCCATACTTTGGAAATCCAAAAATTCAAACCCCTTTAACAAAAAAATATTAGTGTTCTCTTTCAATTTCCAATTTTTTTGGCACGACTTTTAATGCCGGAAAAGTCTTAAATACCAAACCGTCAATTAAAACAGAATCTATAACTGAAGTGAATGCTGCCATCAATTAGAACAGAATCTATAGCCGAAATGAATAGTGGGGGGAAACAAGCTTTAAAGCTCTTAACTATCCCTTCCACCATTCTTACTGACCTAATCCCAGAGAGAGAGAGTTGTTGTAAGTCTGTTGTAAGTGTTTGTTGCACATTTTGATGGCTGGATGATAAGGGGTAGAGGGCTCCCATTTAAAGCACTGTTGCTTCTCCACTCAAATGCAGATGCAGAGAGACCGTTCCCAACCAAAACTAGGAACAGTTTGGCTCTGGACAGAACACTATCAGCTATCATGACGGTGATAATGTCTGGCCTTGAGCCACAGTGCTTTAAGTGGGAGCCCCCTACCCCTGTCATCAAGACATCAAAATGTACAACAAACACTTACAACAGAATAAACAAACATTTATAAGCTGAAATGTTCTCTCTCTCTCTCTCTCTCTCTCTCTCTCACTCACTCACTCACTCACTCACTCACTCACTCACACAGCTTGACATACATCCGCAGGGCAAGTTCTGCAATCCTACTGTATGTGTACAGTATGTACATTGAGCACTGCTCTTCAGTTGGCTCGTTTGTGGCCAAATTGGTTTTTATTTTTGATACTTTTGTATTTTTGAAATACATAAACCTATTTATTTTATTTGGATGAATTTGTCTTTTTTTAATCAGATTTACCAGTTGTTATCATTTATATTTGTTCAGATCAATTATGAACAATAGGTAAAATTGAACTGCTAGCGAAAACTTGAGAGAATTGGCTGCTGCAAATATTTGAATGGCTCCTTCCCTTTGAGTGGCCCCTCCCCTAATCTCACTACAAACTTTTGCTATAACTTGAGAGCCCTGGGGCCCGTTCTTCGTACGTCGCTAACTCAGTTAGCT
>NW_015642263.1:451-552 GCF_001515625.1 Sinocyclocheilus rhinocerous | reverse complement strand
ATTTCTTTCAAAAAAAGAAAGAATAAAAATTTACTGACCCCAAACGTTAGAACGGTAGTGTATATTGTTAGAAAAGATTTCTATTTTAAATAAATGCTCTT
>NW_015642263.1:0-363 GCF_001515625.1 Sinocyclocheilus rhinocerous | reverse complement strand
TCACAGGTTCCAAAACAATATGAAGCAGCAACAGTTTCCAGCTCTGATAATAAATCAGCTTATTATACTGATTTCTGAAGATCATGTGACACTGAAGACTGGAGCAATGATGCTGAAAATTTGCATCACAGGAATAAATGACATTTTGAAATTAATTAAAATAGAGTTATTTTAAACTGCAATTGTATATTAAAACAGAAAATTTTTATTTTACATCATAATAATATTTCACAATATTACATTTTTTCCTGTATTTTTTATCAAATAAATGCAGCCTTGATGAGCATAAGAAACTATGGAAGCCCGTTTCCGCCACTGAAAAAAATAAAAGAGGTAATTGCGACTTTTTATCTCACAATTCTG
>NW_015642262.1:0-1246 GCF_001515625.1 Sinocyclocheilus rhinocerous | reverse complement strand
TTGTTCAACGATTTGATGTTAGCAGTCCCGTAAGCCCTTTTATTCTGCGTGACCGATTTGATGTTAGCAGTCCCGTAAGCCCTTTTATTCCGCGTGGACGGGGCGTCATGACCGACAGACTTTGTGCTGGTGAACCTACATCTGTTGTCAGTGGAGGAGGTCGTTCTCGCATGGTGCTTGATAGTGCACAGGGTGTTGGTCGTGGTCTGCTTTTTAGGGACCCGCCTGTGGAACGCCATGTTGGGAACGCATCTCCTTCATATAATACGAATTGTGATAATCAAATGTTGGATTGCCTAACCGATATGTTTGGGAGATTGGGCGAAGAAATTAGTGATGCCGTCGCTGCCAAATTGATGGAAAATGGAGTGATGAACGCAAGTCGTGATTCTCAAGTTAACAGGCAGCTAAACCCTGACAGTTTCGCCAAACAAGATGTTTCCCAAGTGACAGTACATGTCACTACTGACAGGGAACTTGTGATTTTCAGAGGTGACAGTAGTGATAAATTTCCGGTACACGAATGGATTGAGATGACCAGAACACTTCTGTCGAAACAGAAGTGTGAGATGACCAGAACACTTCTGTCGAAAGAGAAGTGTGCTGTTGAGAATCAAGCAGATGAAATAATGTCACGATTAATGGGCAAAGCGGGGGATATTGTGAGAATTAGTCTTAGAAGTGACGCATCTCTTGATGTTAAGAATGACCCTGACATAATCTACTCTATTCTCCTGAAATATTTCAGTGTTGCACCATCGTGCCTTCCTTTGGCTGACTTTTATTCGACTCTGCCTAAGCCCGGTGAGACCGCAGTAGATTACTGGATCAGAATCAATAAGGCAGCAGATCTAGCAGATGAAGGCCTGCGTAGACAAGGGCGGGCCATAGACAAAATCAGTGAAGAGGTGGCTCACATGTTTGTAAAATATTGCCCTGATCCTGTTCTGTCTAGTCTCTTTAAGCACAAGCCGATCAGTGAATGTACTGCGAAAGAAGTTCAGGGGAGGCTGGATGAGCATCAGAGAGAACAAATGAGCATCAGAGAGACTGCCAGCTCTCTTGGAGTGAAAAATGTTGATGTTGCACATAGTGATAAGCGTTTGCCGATGTCTCACTTTCAGGAAACTGGTGCTGGCTTTGCAAACTATGTGAATCCTCCTCCTGTGCCCGATAGCATACAGGACCGTTTACGCAGTGCTTGCTGTCCGGCTCAAACTGTTCCTACGTCTCGGCATATGGGACA
>NW_015642261.1:0-976 GCF_001515625.1 Sinocyclocheilus rhinocerous | reverse complement strand
AGGGCACTTCGAAAGGAAAGCAACTGTGATGGAAATTCGGAGGAACTATCATCTTTGTAGGTCATTGCAAATGTTTCGGCAAATGCATGTATGCATACATAAACAACATGTAGGCTAAATGTCTAGTCAAAACAAACGTATTTAAAGAGAAACTGAAACGTACCAGGCGTAATCAAGGATTTTGTCCTTAACAGCGAAAACAGCTTAAAATAGGCTACTCTGTTATTTTTGATCATACAGATAAGAAATAAGACATTATTCGAAAATATGAATAGTTCACTTTTATTTAACAAAACATTGTGCCTTTGTTAAAGAGAGAGAGAGAAAACAAATAGGATGCACTTTCAGCCGTCTATAGGTTTCCTTGAACTTTGAGGCATGATCACAAAAATTAAACGGAGCTCAGAAACTGTAGCGCAGTTTTTTTGTTTTTGTTTTTGTTAATGTATTAATTATTTAAGTGAAACATTTTGTGTAGGCCTATTTATTTTCTTCCTTTTATATATGTAGTTTTATTCTGTTTTTCTCCCTTCACTGAAGCGCGGCAGGTGTGTGATGATGAGACAATGAAATCCCCTGTTCTGTTGTTGTTTGTGTTGTTATTTGCGCATGCACTGAACCCCTAAAAAGAGGAGAATCCCCCTGTTCTGTTGTTGTTTGTGCTGCTATTTGCGCATGCACTGAACCCCTGAAAAGAGGGGGAAAAATATCTGTGGTATTTTTAATGGTCACTAAATCTAATTTAACATTCTAGTTTTTTCGGTTAATGGTTAATCATCGGTTAACGAGCGTCAGTTGTCGGTCAAGAAAATTACCAAAATGAACAACCCTAACATTTTGGGTGGGCCCCCCACCACGCGGGGCCCCCCCGCAGTGCGTGCCCTGCGTGCCCGTCCGCTACGCCACTGCTCAGTACGGCACGGCACGGTTTGGCTCGGCAAGGTTTGCGTTTCCACTGCAGTTCAGTACCGCTTTA
>NW_015642260.1:0-563 GCF_001515625.1 Sinocyclocheilus rhinocerous | reverse complement strand
ACATTTTAATACATTTTTATTTGGTAGAAATTGCAGTCTGGGGGGTGTTCCCTTGGTAGAAATCGTGGTCCGTTCGGGCGCACCTACACCGGACCGAAAGGGCACTCGATAAAAGGGGCAGGGGCTCAAACCCAACCGCCCACCCCCCTGTGCACTCTACTGATCAAAAGTAACCGTATGGATAATAAGAAATGTTTCTTGAGCAGCAAATCAGCATATTAGAATTATTTCTGAAGCATCATCTGAAACTGAAGACTGGAGTAATGATGCTGAAAAATTTGCTTTGTCATCACAGGAATAAATTACTTCTTTAAAATATATTTAAATAGAAAACCTTTATTTTATATTTTAAAATATTGTTTTTCATTTTTGCTATAATATAATTTATTTTGATCAAATAAATGTAGCTTTAGTGCACGTAAGAGACCTTTCAAAAATATAAAAAATCTTACTGACCCCAAACTTTTGAATGGTAGTGCATGTATTTTTAACTACAAATTTTCATATTAATGATACTGATTTAAAAGGATAGTTCACCCCAAAATGAAAATTCTGTCATTAAT
>NW_015642259.1:0-2739 GCF_001515625.1 Sinocyclocheilus rhinocerous | reverse complement strand
ATGACCCAATCAGCATATTTGTGTTTGTGCTGAGGGGAGCTTCCACGGATTCTAACGTACTTACAGCATGTTTTTGCAGCGGTGAGTAATGTATCACAGACATATGTTCCTGTTAAAATCACATTTGTTGAGCTACTACTGTAGAAACTGTTCAATTGTTGAGGGTGTAAGACGCTAGACAGTATAGTATATTTGTGATTTTGCTGTAAAAACACATTTTATTAGGTATAATAGAACAGGGGAGATCCAGTAAACACACGTACGCCACCAAAATGAATTTACATAAACCATATACATCTTAAAGACAATTAATAAATGTCTATTTAATATCTGGCAGGAAAAGGTTCTAAAAGAATTGCAGATGAGCACATCACAACATGAACAGTGAGTTGTATGTACTGAGTGAGTGATGTATGTGTGCTATTATGTAGAAATAACTTGTCAACACTGCTTTAGATGAATGTAAGTAATGTAAATAAACAAATCTACATAAAGTAACTAAACATAAATGATCTATTTTATTTGTCCATTAGTACTGTTGATAAATTGAGGAGCACTTGTGTTAGATAAAAAGTGAGTTAACACAACATGTAAATGCAGTATTGAGCAGATAAATCACAGGTCACTTAATCTTGTCTGGATGTTACAGGAACGGAAAGACACAAATGTATTTATTCGCTGCAGAGTGACTGATAAAGGAATGCTTCCATCAAAGGCTTTGAGTGAGTATACTACTGAAATAAATTAAAACATATTTTAAATCTTAAGTTGTAGTTTATTTTAATGATTGTAATTTCAAACAGTTATCACAGCACTTTTCTGATTCTTGATTCCTGTGCATTTGCTGCAGAGCTTTTGTGGTGGAGCAGGACCTGCAAGGAAAGGTGGTGATGGCGGCATTTGTGGAAAAAAGGGAAAACCTGAAACAAAAATATAAAGTAAGATCATTCTGTTACTTCTAATACAGAAATCAAATGACATTGTGCTGTTAAAATGACTGCTTTTGTATTATGTCTGCACACAAATGTCCGCAGACTGGTGTGTGAAGTGAGGATGGAGGAGTCCACAGCAGCATCCTGGAAATGGTCTAGTGCCACGGATGAGACGCTCCATCACTCCACCTCTTACTGTCTCATCTGGACCAGATGTTGCTGTGGTCTCTTCATCCTCAGTTACCCCAGAGCCAGTGAGAACATCTAGAGAAAAACCAAAAGACACTGAGGATGTGAGTTTGGTCAAGTTTGTTGCAATCTTAATTTTTAAGTAGTAATACTTAAATTTTTCGAGTGTACTGGTTTGTTCATACAACATCAGTCAATGAAACCTGAGTTTCAGAAGCTTTAAAAGCATCATCAAATAATGTCATGAAGCTTCTGAACGTCAGGCTCTATTGACTGATATTGTATTGAACAGAAACCAGCAGAACAAACTTAACTAAATTCACTTTTTGTGTTCAGAAAAACAAAAAACAAGGATTGAACTAGTGTGAAGGTCAGTAAATAATTACTGGATTTATATGTTTTGATAAACTAACCCTTTAAACCCCCCAAATATAAACTGTATGAAATATATGCATGCATTTATAATAAAGTTTATTTCTTCAAGGTACTACTATAAGAAATAAGCAGCTTTATTGAGCGTTTGTGCCCAAGACACAAAAGTGACTCACAGTGCTCAAGTCAGTGCCCAAGACACTTTTATCCGAAGTGACTCACAGTGCTCTTATTACAGGGACCCCAATCCCTTTGCAGCAACCTGGAGTAAAGACCCTTGCTGAAGGACACACCGGTGGTGACGACTGCGGAGATCGAACCAGTAACCTTCTGCTGACCAGCTCAGTGCTTTAGCCCAGTACACCACAAAAGTAAAGAAGCTTTGACAAAATTAGCATGTAATTGTAAACATATGAAATGAAATGCTGACATCATTAATTGTAAAATATTTTACTCTGTTTAAATGTTTTACAGATAGTCATGCTCATGGAGAGCAGCACACAAATGTTTGGAGCAGACACAGCAGCAGTCAGATTGTCCCGCACATGTTCTCCTGCTCTTGTTCAGGGTTGTATGGTTCAGGAGTGTCATCATGGTCTTCCTCATTCGCTCTGTGCACTCAAGCAAGGACAGCCTCGATGTCCCTTTCCCATCCATGATCAGATTCAGTCTGAATTTTCAGTCTCAGTTTTGAAGATCATGCAGTGTGAACTCGGCATTAGGAGGGTGTGTAAGATTACTGAGTTTACAATTTAACAGGTTTGTTGTTGAACTGTGAACTTTCTTGTCCCAAATGTAATTTCTTTTTCTTCAGCATTAAGAGAGAACCGCTATTACATCGCGGGACAAGCAATTGCTGTAAGTTTAGTCCATGGGGGGCCTGCTCCAGGATTTCTATCTCAAGTACTGTTCTCCTGTTTGGTTAATGGCCCGGAGTCAGCAAAACCCACACTGAATGACATTGCAGACTCTTGTTTATATGAGAAGGTCAAAAAGGTATTTTGAGCTTTGTCATAACTTTAGAAGGTTATAATTATTAATATTTTTGGTTGTTGTTGTTGTTATTGTTATTTTGTTTTTAGATTCAAGATGCCACAAATTTAAAGGAGCTGTTAGAGGCAACAGAGCTGTTGATGGACTATTTGCTGCCTGCTGGATGTCTCAGGTCTCTAAAAAGCATTGAAGACCGTGACCTTATTGTACATCTTAATGTTCCAGATTGTCCACAGGGTCCAGAGAGCATTTG
>NW_015642258.1:0-497 GCF_001515625.1 Sinocyclocheilus rhinocerous | reverse complement strand
AGCCTATTATTGCAATTTAACAAAACCGTTTTCTATTTTAATATATTTGAAAATACCATTTATTCCTGTGAAGCAAAGCTAAATATTCAGCATCATTATTCCAGATTTTAGTGTCACATGATCCTTCAGAAATCATTCTAATATGCTGATTTATAATCAATGTTGGAAACAGTTGTTTTGCTTAATATTTTTTGGGACCTGTGATATTTTTTCAGGATTCTTTGATAAATAAAAAGTTAAAAAGAACAGTATTTATTCAAAATAAATATTATGTGTTAAATATATCCTACACAACTATTAAAAAAAAAAAAAGGTTTGGGGTCAGGAAATTTCTTTATTTTTTTCCCTTCTTTTTTTCTTTTTTTTTTAAAGCAACTTTTTGAATACTTTTATTCAGCAAGGATGTGTTAAATGGATAAAAAGTTATATTGTTAGAAAAGATTTCTATTTTGAATACAGTTTTTTACGATTGCTTACACACTAAAATTAAACTTTTC
>NW_015642257.1:1402-1610 GCF_001515625.1 Sinocyclocheilus rhinocerous | reverse complement strand
TGCGCGTTAAATATCGCATGCGATTTATCGTGCAGCCCTAACTGGGATTATTAAAAGAAACGTAACCATTTGACATCTTGCTTGGAAGGACAGTGTAAATGTTTCACATCTTTAATTCCATTATTTGTAGCGAGCGTGCCCGCAATTCTAATAATCGCAATAAGTTTTGTGCTTTGTTACTTTTAATCAGAAATAAATTATCAGCTTT
>NW_015642257.1:0-1107 GCF_001515625.1 Sinocyclocheilus rhinocerous | reverse complement strand
TCAGTTCTATAGGCCTATTAGTAGTTGGTGAACGTCGTCTCAGCTATATCTATAACTGCGGGAGAATGTGTCAGCGGGGGCGCGCATTGTCTACACCGGGCGTAGTTGCGCCTGATCGTAGTTTCAGTTGGTGCAACAGGTGTAAATATTTATCGTAAAGCTGGACGTTGCAAAGCCCAGCGTAGGGCTTACACCCAGCTTTTTTACGTCTAGCTGGTGCAACCGGCCCCTGCTGTTTAAGCGAGACCTGCTGTCAGAGAGTGACATTTGCATCTCATTCAGCCTCTGCTGTTTTTGTTTCGTTCAGATTTTTTATGTAGTATCACAAAGCTAAAGTCAGACCATTTTGTTTTTGTTTCAAATTTCAAAATTTTACAATCTAAATAACGTATGCAGCATATTTGTTTGGATCGTGATTAAAATACACAGGCAAAACCATATTTTTTTTTGCTCATCTGAAAAATTATCCGATCTGTGACTCAAAATGTGATATGATAATGTAATATAATCCGAACTGTGAGATTTGTGATCCGTAACTTGCACCCCTAGTTTCTTGGCTTGTTATTTGAAGAAAAAATACAATATCTTTTATTCGGGCTAGTTAAATTCATTTTTGGGCTACCAAAATCTGAAGAATGCCTGCCCAAAGGGCTACCAGGGATTTTGAAATTTTGCAAGCCCTGGGAAATCTCAGTGAAATTTCACTTACAAAAAAAGTCCATTGTCTATTGTCAATAGTGTAGGAATACATGAAGCACAGCTCACACAGAAGTCACTTTTAAACCAAGCCACTTTCTGTTGGTCAACACAGCAAATTTGTGTAACCAACTTGAATCTGTTGTGAAATCTATGAGGGGAAATTTTTCACCTTCATGTCAAATGACTGGATTTTCGAATGTAAAATTTTGCAGAGCACAGGTAAATATTACCTGATCCATCTACATGAGTGATAGAATGCAGATGTCAATCAGCCAAATCCGAAAGCGTTCTTTTCAGCAGGGAAGTCACCCTTTTAGGCTTCAGGTAAGTAACGGTAAAGCACAGACAGCTCTGCAGGGAGGACTGACGTTCTGCTGGATGAGTCTTACATACAGTGAAGCACCAGAA
>NW_015642256.1:0-1097 GCF_001515625.1 Sinocyclocheilus rhinocerous | reverse complement strand
CCGGTATAAGCCAATGCGGAAGTGTGACGTGCATTGAGCGCATTGCGGTGGAACCAGAGTCGTCAAAGGGAGGACGATATCTTGGACCTCAAGACAGCTCAGTGCAAGGAGGAATTGGAGGACCTTGAGAACCACCTTAAGGACCCTGAATTTAGAAAGAAAGTGGTGGGTGCCAACTTAATTCAGAGAACAAAAAAAAAAAAGTATCCAACATCATTATACCTTCTCTTTGCAGATTTTATATCAATACCAGTATCATTTTTTAGGATTAGGCAAACTAGTATGAAATACATTTATTTTACATCTACCTCTTAAGTGTTAGTTCACCCCAAAATGAAAATTCTATCATTGACTCACCCTCAACTTGTTCAGAACCTGTACGAGTTTCTTTCTTGTGCTGAACACAAAAGACGATATTTTTAAGAATGTTGGTAACCAAACAGTTTCTGGCCCCCACTGACTTCCATAGTATTTTTTTTTCTACTATGGAAGTCAACACAGAACAGCAACTGTTTCATTACCAACATTCTTCAAAATATCTTCCTTTATGTTCACCAGAAGAAAGAACTTCACGAAAGTTGAGGGAGAGTAAATGTTATGACTTTAATTTTTGGTATCCCTTTTCCATAATTTTGCAAATGGCCAAATAGGTTTCATATAATGAAACCGGTATAACACTTTACAGCATAATGAGTATGCTATTACCTCTGGTTACCTGCATGCCAACAAATGGCATTTTCTTCCAGACACACCATCTCAGCCTTATCGGTGGGGCCAATCCAGGAGAGTGTGTAAGGAGGGTAATGCGGGCAGTAGCCACCAACAACGTATGGAGCCACTACAGCCTGCATGGGAAGCGAAAGAAGCTGGCTCTGATTAAAACAACAATGTGCAAAGTTATCACACGTGAGTAACAATGATTAGTTTATGAACAGAGACAAATGTGTAACAAATTTGACACTGAAATAGTAAAGCTGCCATTACATCATATTGTCTTGACTTTATACAAGTCCTTTCTGCATTTTCTAGTACAACTTTATTTAATTTCTTTATTTTTTAACAAAATTAAAAATTCAGTTTTTGACATTGGAATACTT
>NW_015642255.1:393-532 GCF_001515625.1 Sinocyclocheilus rhinocerous | reverse complement strand
GAAAAATGGGAGAAGATGTTCTATGGATGAAACTAAAAGAAAACAAAGACCACATTGCAAAGACTGCTCAATCTTGCAGGTTTGCACTGCACAACATCAGAAAGATGCCTTTCTAACTAACGGAGCATGCTGCACAACT
>NW_015642255.1:0-183 GCF_001515625.1 Sinocyclocheilus rhinocerous | reverse complement strand
GCGGTTGCGGCTCGAATCAATTTCAAGACAGTAGGCGCGTTTCCATTACCCTTCAAATTGCGCAAATTGAAATTGCGAATTGAAAATACGCCTAATGGAAACGCGTCAATTTCGCTAAAACGCCCATATATCGCAAAGAAGTTTTTACGCTCGCATGAGGTGGTTTTTCAGGCAATGCGAAAA
>NW_015642254.1:1197-1329 GCF_001515625.1 Sinocyclocheilus rhinocerous | reverse complement strand
TATAACTTGAATTAAGAAATTAAACAAGGTAACTGTAGAGCAAGCTACTGCCAAACCAACAGGGGCAGGTTTATGAAGGAAGCACAGCTTTTCCAAATGTAAACATCTAAAATGAATAAATAATAATAATTA
>NW_015642254.1:0-647 GCF_001515625.1 Sinocyclocheilus rhinocerous | reverse complement strand
CAAAGCGACCGTTGAAAATCATTTGAACTTTGTGTCAGCACGTCATAAATAGAACGAGGCATCAGTTTACTGCATCCAGTGACAACATCACTGATTACAATGGGTTCTATTCTACGAGCGGCGCGGCAAAATACAATAGACTTCTATTGTATTTTGTCGCGCCGCGCGAAGTGATGTGACCAATGTGATAAGCATGAGTTCTGGGTAGGGATGGGCGGATCGATCCTTAAGTATCGATACTTTCGATACTGGTGTTGTATCGAAAGGATCGATCCTCACATAAAAATATCGATTCTAAAGTGCATTTTTTTAACCATTAATTTTATTTATTTATCAAGAAATTCAGTGCATAAAATAAGCTTCTAAGTGGAAAAATAGACTATATTAGCGAATAATTGTGTTGGATAGAACCATTTCTCCTGCTCATCGGAACACACGCAAATGCTGAAAGACTGAACCAGCCAATCACAGACAGCCTTTTACGAAAAAAATAACCCTGGTTTTATTACAGTAACCACAGTTTACAACAGTATTTTGGCTCACAGTGCTTGTTCAAATAGGGCTGCGTTTCCCAAAAGCACCAGAAGCATAAGTAGATCTAGAGAAACCATTGCCACATTATTACATTACATTACATTGTTACGATA
>NW_015642253.1:0-617 GCF_001515625.1 Sinocyclocheilus rhinocerous | reverse complement strand
ACATTATCATCACTGCAAACATCGACACAATCATTCACACAAACATACAATAACGTGTTATTGTAAGTTAGCAAACGCAGAAACAGCGCTGTGCAAGCTTATAACGAGGCAGAAAGGAGCTCGTATGTGTTGCATAAACAAACTGTGTAAAGTGTATGTAACAGTTAAATAAGTGAGATACTGTGGTCTGCTCTCCTCTCCTCAGAACACTCGACGCTGACGGAGTGACCGCGCGCTGGTGGTGACGTCATCGCTGCGAGGCGGGAGCTTCGTCTTCTTTCTTCTTCTTTCCAGTTTAACGGCGGTTGGCATCCAGCTTATTGGTGCATTACCGCCCCCTACTGCTCTGGAGTGTGGATCAGATAATAGGTTATCTATAGACCATTTCAAAGACGTAAACAATAACAAAGGCGTTGGAACGCTACTGCGCATGTCTCGTCCTGAAGCATTTCCGGTAGCGCCATTTTTAAATCTAAGATCTATCAAAACAATCCTGTACTTTTTACGTCTAGCGAAAACGCAACAGTTGCGGTATTACATTTTTTTTTAAATAAACGGTTATTGTAATTACCCTTTAAATATGACTGAGGCGCAAACTTACAAAGAAATGTAAAAGT
>NW_015642252.1:0-1124 GCF_001515625.1 Sinocyclocheilus rhinocerous | reverse complement strand
TCTCAGCAGAAGATGATTAATCATCTCCACAAACAACATCACCAGTTTCATGCATTACTAACCAGTTTGACTTTATTTGTCATGCATCAAAAAATTTCTTATTAAGAATTAACAGAGGTTTAGATGTTAATGTTTATTGAAAAGAATACAATTTGAAAACACTGTTGTGGAGATAAGTGTTTGCTTTAGTTGGGCTCTTGACCCTGGACTTTCTAACATTAGTTTTTCTCTGGTTGCTGTAACTGTGTTTAGGAAACACATTTATTATGGTAAGAAAAACCAAGAGAAAATCTGATCAAGTGATGTTAGCTGTTTTTTGATAATGTAGATATCATGTACAGCCTGATTCACTGATGTCGTTAATGACAATGTATAATATAGGTTGTTATTGATCACAACTGCATTTGAAAGAAATATGAATAGCTTTATAAAATACTTTGCACATGAGTTTACTGCATCTGTATTGTTTAGACACACAGACATCAAGAATCAGCATATGAATCTCAACAATGGTAACGAGCATCAGACAGATTCATGCTGCAGTGCATTCTGGGAGCACCAATCATAACTCATCCATGGCTCCCAGCATGCATTGCGACACGAATAAATTATGCAGCTGCATTGTCTTAGGATTTTCTTTTATTTTTACTATTTGATTTTATTTTTGTTGTGACTTTTTACTGCCTTGTTTTGTGACATTCAAAAAACATATCAAAATTATCAGAATACTTAGTCACCATCTCAGAGATTCATATGCTGATTCTTCATGTCTATGAGTGCCAGATTTTAAATCTCTTTATGAGCCATATTTCTAAAAATGGTTTATAAAGTTTTCTCACATTGTTTCATATCATAGAACTGCAATAATATAGAAACCATGAAAGCACTACAGATTTAGATAAAATGCAATCAGAGACTCGGACACATGACATGATTTTATCATAAGTTTCTTGCCAGCACATATGTGCTTAATAAACACAATTGTAACCAAAGCGAAACTTATGTTTAACAAGTCAAGGGTCAAGAGGCAACTAAAGCAAACACTATTCACCAAAACAGTAAGTTGAAAAAACATCTACACATTAATTCTCAATAAAGAACTTCTGTTTTAGATACTCCAGAAA
>NW_015642251.1:0-501 GCF_001515625.1 Sinocyclocheilus rhinocerous | reverse complement strand
TTTGAAATGCTACACCTTTTAAATCTTTTTTAAGTCTAAGCAATAGAGGTTCAATCATTAGGCTAAATAACTGCCCAGATAATGGACAGCCTTGTCTGATCGCTCTACCAATAGGTACTGGAGCACTAAGACCTCCACCAGCCTTTACCATGATAAATCTAGCGTAACGTTAGTTCTGGCAGGTCACGTTAGTCAAGCTCGCATCAGCTGACTCTCAGCTGATCCCCATCAACCTATGGGAATATGACACCCATCTAAGCATTCATATATAGGGTCATATATATAAGGTCCCTCAGTATTATCAGCAGTTTTCGCATTGCTCAATAGCTAATTAAATGGCGAATTTGGCAGACAAAACACCATCAGCAGGAATCGGGAATTTAGAGAAGTGGAATTTGCTTCCCCAATGGTCTCACCTCCGATTCATTCAAGTTTGCTAACTTGAACATGTGAATACACCGCATTGATTATAAGCTGCCTGATTCGGAAGTGACTGAGTTA
>NW_015642250.1:0-895 GCF_001515625.1 Sinocyclocheilus rhinocerous | reverse complement strand
CTAACAAGCCATTGTTCAGTCATAAATTCAATATAATAATTAAAAGAAATGATGGACTTTGTCAAAGATGAGAGCTTTAGTGAGGACATTTTTTGATAGTTTTTTTTTTTTTTACCATTGCTGCCCGGATTCTTTTCCATTTCCAACCACTTTTCCAGATGTTGAAACTCCTCTTCAGTTTCTCCAATTCTTCTGAGTGTGTTCACTGTATAAATTAATATGGATTAATCTTTGTCAAAGCTGTGTTTGTTCTGTTGTTTGCTCTTTTGCCTCTTCTTGGCTGTTTTAAAATCGCTTGAGTTTGTAAACACGTACAAAGCTGTTTTAAAATCGATTGAGTTTGTAAACACATACAAATGATAAAACTTTTACTCTATTTAATTTTTCTGAACACCCTCTGTCTGAACCGTGGGCCTAGTCACGGATCACTATCAACTACGACCTGCTCCCTTCACTAAAATGTCACGGTTCCTAAACATGATAACAGATAATATAGATAAATAATGAACACGTCAAAACTAAAACAAATATACTTACAAGACCAAGTAGGAATGTCCTTTATCGTTTGTTGTTTGCCCGTTGCTCTCCGACAGGTAAACTTAGTGCTCTCTGGTGTAAAAACAAAATTCAAAGCACAACACTCTCTTCTTCTTCTTCTTCTTCTTCTTCTTCTTCTTCTTCTTGGTTGGTGTTTTATTGGCTTCTTTGGTGTTTTATTAACCAGCTTATAGGTGCATTACCGCCACCGACTGGACTGGAGTGTGGATCAAGATTTATGCAATATATATGATGGGGAAAGAGGGGAAAGGGCCATATAAAACAAACAAAACACATATACACACATACATACATACACACATATATTATCTATATTCTATATTCTCTTACTTAATTC
>NW_015642249.1:0-1394 GCF_001515625.1 Sinocyclocheilus rhinocerous | reverse complement strand
GAGTGTTTGACAAGCTTTGCGTTGATGTCTACTGGTGTGCTTACTTGCTTTGAGTTTTCCATTCCAAATTTCTCCAGAACATTTTTGGCATATGTGGTCTGACCCATCCACATTTCTACTGTTTTTGGTTTTTGAATAATTTTCACTCAAAGAAAATGGGAAAGCTCACCCATGTCTTTTATCTCAAAGTGTTTTGTGAGCATTTTTTTTCACTTCCATCATTCCTTTATTACTGCATACAGCCAAGAGAATGTCATCAACATACACAGCAATAATGAACATCTCACTTGTTGCTGCAGTATAAATGCATGGATCACCTGTGGTCTGCGCAAATCCCATTTTCTTCAGCTGTTCATCTAGAGCAATGTTCCAACATCTTGGTGATTGCTTTAGACCATAGATGCTGCGATTTTGTTTGCAAACTAGATGTTCCTTTCCTTTGACGACAAAATCTTCAGGTTGTTGCATGTACATTTCTTCCTTTAGTTCTGTTCTAATTAACTCTAATCTGATCACTGGGCTGAATGTCTCGTCATAGTCTGATCCAATCTTTTTCAACATCACATTCTCTCAGTTTTTGTTCTTCATGCAGCAATCATTCTGTGACAATCTCCATTTTAGGTAGGCTACATCTGCACTTGATTTAAGTGCCATAACTAACATGTTGAACGAATCTGTTAAACTCGCAAGCAGGCAGGCGCGCCATTGACACGGGGGACAGGGGGGTCATGACCCCCGCAGTTTTAAAAAGACCGCAATCGACCACCGCAATTTTGATTAAGGAAAATTATGGCGTTATTTTACTGACAAATGTTGAGACTACACTGTTGTAGCGCGAAAGTACATTAATATAAATAGTACATTCCTTTGCTCTCGCACTAAATTGGATGCGCACTCTCAGATACGCAAATCGCTGTTCTCGCTCAAAGTGTCCATGTGTGCGTGCACAAACTGCTTCCTGTGCACTCACAAATCTCTCCATGCTCTTGTGCTAGAAATTAATTCTTAGCGCACCTGGACTAAACGTTGTCAAAAGTTATCAACCAATCAGACTTCCAGGACTGACCGATGAAAATGCTACCTGAAATCTAATTGGCTGCAGGGAACTGCACCTGAAATTCTTTTGGCAATCAAAGATGGATCTTTAATTTCGTTACAATTTAATAATATTTAGCCATATTAATCAAATGTATATTAGAAATGGCTGGGATTGGGGTGCTTGGATGATTTGTACAAATAAATAACCTAGTAGTCTGTCTGTCTAACTGGTTGGTCAAACCCTTCTGAGGGATTTATCTAAAAACAACATATTTGTAACAGGGCGAACGAGACGAGAGACGTGCAGATCTATTTGCAAGCTTTATTAGACAGAGACGTGGTCAATAACACAGGCA
>NW_015642248.1:0-509 GCF_001515625.1 Sinocyclocheilus rhinocerous | reverse complement strand
ACCCTGACTAACTGGTGCCACAACAACAACCTCTCTCTGAACATCTAGAAGACCAAGGAGCTGGTGGTGGATTTCAGGAGATGGACCAGTGAGCACTCCCCCATCCCCATCGATGGGACTCCAGTGGAGCGGGTCAGCAGCTTCAAGTTCCTCGGCGTTCACATCACCGAGGACCTCACCTGGACTACTCACACACAGTCAGTAGTGAGGAAGGCCCACCAGCGTTTCTTGTTCCTCAGGCGACTGAAGAAATGGAAGGCCCACCAGCGTCTCTTCTTCCTCAGGCGACTGAAGAAATTTGGTCTGAGCTCAAAAATCCTCAGACAGTTCTACAGTTGCACTGTGGAGAGCATCCTGACTGGCTGCATCACCGCCTGGTACGGGAACTGCACCGCTCTCAACCGGAAAGCCCTGCAGAGAATAGTTCAGACAGCCCAGCACACCGTCGGAGGTGAGCTTCCCCCCCCTCCAGGACATCTACACCCAGAGATGTGTGAGGAAAGCACGAA
>NW_015642247.1:0-266 GCF_001515625.1 Sinocyclocheilus rhinocerous | reverse complement strand
CAACAAACACTCAAGATGGGTTTGGTGCACATGTAACCCCTCTCTTCCGGGTCCTCACTGCCACACCTCGTTCTTGTTTCGAACCCGGGTCTCTGCATGGGAGGCGGACGCACTAACAAGGAGGCTAAAGACTGCAGCCACTAGCATCAGTCACTAGTGCGTCTCTTGAGATCAGGGGAGTGAGGTTTACCTGCACAGCTCCTACTCGCTGGCCTCCGTTACACACACAGGGATAAAAAGTACCCCATGTGTACAATGAAATATAC
>NW_015642246.1:0-1113 GCF_001515625.1 Sinocyclocheilus rhinocerous | reverse complement strand
CTTCAATAAAGGAAGGATATTTTGCTCCGTAGATTGTTTCAAGCTGCAAGAGTAAAAGTACAATAATAGGCAGTCAAAATCACAATCAGATTATTATTATAGTTTTTTTTTGTTAAATTACATTGATTACTGATGAAGACTTCTTTACTTAATGGGTACAGGCAAGATATTTTCTGTGTGTCATCTGTGAATCTTGTTAAGTTTATTTTAACTCACCTGAGATATGACAAGCTGAGCCCTTTTCTTGAAGGCCTGAGAGGTTGGATCACTGAATTCAACTGTAAAGTTGTCTAAAGAACGGAACACCAGAACTGTTAGATACACAGGTGCAGATTTTGTAGTTGTAGTCGCAGGCACTTGAGTTGTAGATGTCAAGAATCTTGTTGTTGTTGTTGCATTAGTGGTTGAGACAGTGGTTTTATTAGTGGTCGAGGCAAATGAATGTGTTGATGTTCCAGCTGTGCTACCATTTGTAGTGTTTAAGGGAGTTGAAGAGGGAGTTGCTGAAGTAAAAACAGAAGTTTCTTTTTTTAGTGCAGAGAATCCTGTTGTTGTTGTTGTTGCAGATGTTTGAATGGTACTAACAGTTGTGCTCTCAGAGACATTTAAAGATGTCATGGTAACTGCTCCACTAGTAGTTGTTGTTTGTGGCACTGTTGTGATAACTGCTTCACTGGTGGTGGATGTTCCAGCAGCAGTTGTTGTGGTAGCTGAGGGCCCTGTTGTTGTAGCTGTTGGTTTTGTGGATGTTGTTGCTGTACTGACAGTGGTGCTTTCAGTAGTGGTTGAAGTGGGAATCACAAAAGGTTCTGCTGTAGATGTTGTTTGTGGTGCTGTTGTGGAAACTACTGCAGTAGTAGTTCCAGCAGAAGTTGATGTAACAGTTGAAGGATGTGTTGTTGGTGGATGTTCCAGCAGCAGTTGATGTGACAGTTGAAGGATGTGTTGTTGTAGCTGTTGGTTTTGTGGATGTTGTTGCTGTACTGACAGTGGTGCTTTCAGTAGTGGTTGAAGTGGGAATCACAACAGGTTCTGCGGTAGATGTTGTTTGTGGTGCTGTTGTGGAAGCTCCTGCAGTAGTAGTTCCAGCAGGAGTTGATGTCACTGTTGAAG
>NW_015642245.1:494-946 GCF_001515625.1 Sinocyclocheilus rhinocerous | reverse complement strand
AATGGGGTCCTCCACCGCCATGCCAACTTGGGTCCTTACAACACTTGACCTCATTCTTACATTTTTAGACAGATTGCACAATATTATCACAGCAGCAAACCAAAGGGACCAGATGCAATACATTGTCGTCTGGGACAATGTAGCTTTCCATCGTTCTGCTCTGGTCCAAAACTGGTTTCATCAACACCCACAATTTACAGTTCAATACCTTCCACCATACTCCCCCTTCCTAAACCCCATCGAGGAGTTCTTCTCAGCATGGCGGTGGAAGGTTTATGATCTCCGGCCCTATGTCCAGATGGCCCTCATTCAAGCTATGGAGGAAGCATGTGATCAAATTGAAGCAGCATCCATACAAGGGTGGATTCGTCACTCCAAAAGATTCTTCCCACGTTGCCTTGCAAATGAAAATATAGCCTGTGATGTTGACGAGGCCCTGTGGCCAGATCCAG
>NW_015642245.1:0-353 GCF_001515625.1 Sinocyclocheilus rhinocerous | reverse complement strand
TGTTACAGTATTACTGTAAGCTTACAGTACAATGGTACGTTCAGTAATACTGTATGAAAACTGGAAAATGTTTTGTTATGAATGTTTTGTTGAAATGTTCAGTATTGACTGACTTGAGTACATGAAAAGAAATAAATATTTTCATTAGTCTGCACAATTGGTGTCATGTGGTGTTGGTGAATTTATTTTTACACTTTCTCTGTGTAAATGCTAAAAGTGTTTTAGGTTGAGCACAGGAGTGTTTAACTGATTCAAACAGAATCAGACCATATGATGGTTGTTTATGTTATGACAACAAAATAAGTTTTTTTTTATAAGACATTGTATAGTTTTGACAAAAGTGTTCCATTTTG
>NW_015642244.1:0-760 GCF_001515625.1 Sinocyclocheilus rhinocerous | reverse complement strand
CAAGGGTTGGAGCGTAGGCTGTCCCCCTCCACCCTTAAGGTTTACATTGCTGCTATTTCGGCCCATCACGACCACATAGAATGGAGGTCGGTGGGGAAGCATGATCTGGTCGTCCACTGAGACCTCGGCCCGGCTACGTGCCCAAGGTTCCTACCACTCCCTTCAGGGACCAGGTGGTGAACCTGCAAGCGCTGTCCTTGGAGGAGGCAGACCCAGCCCTAGCTTTGCTCTGTCCTGTATGCGCACTGCGACAGCACGTGGATAGAACTCAGAGCTTTAGGACCACATAACAGCTCTTTGTCTGTTACGGTGGACAGCAAAAGGGGGAAGCTGTCTCCAAGTAGAGGATGGCCCACTGGATAGTGGATGACATCACCTTGGCCAACGAAGCACAAGGTGTGCCCTGCCCACTCAGGCTGCGTGCTCACAGGCCAGGGATGTCGCATCATCCTGGGCGCTGGCTCGTGATGTCTCGCTAGCAGACATTTGTAGAGCTGCGGCCTGGGCGACACCTAACACATTCGCTAGGTTCTATAGCCTGCGTGTCGAACCGGTTTCCTCCTGTGTTCTCACCTCAAATGGGTAGTGGCACTTAGAGACACTGTTCAGAGTCTGCTTGCGGCGTCCTGGACGCCTAGTTCTCCAGAGAGTCCCCTGACCGGGCAGACCCTGTCGAGTCCTCCAGCACTCCGGGGGCCAGACGTGGTGGAGCGTGCGGCGCCAGGCCTTTCAGCCAATGAATTCCTGAAATCTGGTGTGA
>NW_015642243.1:0-1572 GCF_001515625.1 Sinocyclocheilus rhinocerous | reverse complement strand
TCAGTAATTATGTCCCCACTGGATGCAACAAATGGCTCGTTTGTATAACAAAATATCCATGGTCTTAGAATTAGAATATCTAATCAAATTATTGCACCTGATCAGATCTTATATAGATAACACACAATTCGCTGTTGTTGGCAAAAACATTGAAAAAATGCCTTCGCAAAAAAAGAAGACAGAGAGAAAGAGCGAAGGGAGGCTGCTAAAGGCAGTTCAACATTGAAAACATAAATACAAAGCTCCAGCAAGCCAGCAGGTAATTCATCATATAGAATATTTAGCAGTTTGTCACACTTTAATTTGTGTAATTAAGTATAGGGGTAAGTTGACCCGAGTCGAGTCAGTGGGTAAGATGCACCATCTGGGTGTAAAATGACCATCTGACCAAATGTGATTCAAACCCATGTGAAATAAATAATAATTAAAAATATAATTTAATAATTTCCTTTTACACAGTCATATTTCTTTTCATGAAGTTAATATTTTAATAAAGTTAACTTTAACTACATAAAACTAACCAAATGAAGTTTAAATTTCAGTATTTAATTGTTTGCATTTCTGAAACAATATGTTGAACACCAAAGTTGTAGCCTTCCTAAAAACAGACTAAACAGAGAGTTTGTTGGCCATTAGGGACTACAGGTGGAAAGATATATCTGATTATAATGCGATGAAAAGCATTTTCTGGTTCTTATCAGAGAAGGATTTGGTGCTTTTGTACACTGTCCCTATCAAATAAAATATGTATATATGATAAACTAAACCAGTAATATCTCATTAAAATAACAGTTTATAATTTAGAGATTTAACTTAACTACAGTGCCTTATTGTGGGGTAAGTTAAAATGCTGACTCAGTTTACCCCACAGCATTTGGCTCACTTTGCCCCATAGCTGCCATTTTGGAAGAAATAGCTACTGTTGCTTACCAGTTCAGGCTAATATTTAGCTAAATGATTTGCATGGTTTTATATGTTGCTAAATCACCTATATGTATCATAAATATGTTTAGACCTGGATAAATTTGCTTTGATGTAACAACCATTACAACTCTTATGCTAAAATTGTACTTTGACAAGCCAAAAACAGTTTTTAAAGTAAATGGGTGCTTTCCATTCCCCCCATGTGTTCCTCCTTAATACAGTCTGGCAGAAATGATGGGTGGTTCCAAAATACATGGTCACATGACAGTAAAAGTGTATAGTTGCCAAGAAACGGGGTGGATCAACTTACCCCACTCTCCCCTACTTCCATTGAAGATGAGGCAGAAGCAGGCTCAGAGAGTGAGGGAGAGCCCATTCTTATCAAAACATCTACAATAAAGTCTGAAATTATTACAGAGTGTGCTGTCTTCTCTATTCATTTTAGATTTGTAACAACTGGATAATTTGTATTAACAAGCACCCATCCCCCTAGTGCCCCTTTTTTGGTTTGGGCCACTGCCCCTCAAAATGTCTGTGCACGGCACTGATTTTTTGTATTCGAGTTACTCGAGGAATCGTTTCAGCCCTAGGTTAATGCAATATTATATGTAGCTTGTTGCATAGTGTTTATGTAAATAAACACAATAT
>NW_015642242.1:0-1235 GCF_001515625.1 Sinocyclocheilus rhinocerous | reverse complement strand
TCACAAATGCATCTGAAATAAAATCATCTAAATAAATCGGTCATTCTTAATATTCATAAAGGTCAAATCATTAGTCGAGAGCAACAACTAGATTAAAAGTCCATCTTTGTCTGTTTCTGGAAAGCTCTGGGCAAGACGAATATGGGACACTTGAGGTGTCCTGCTGCACAAGCCACCTGCAGCTTTCATCTTCACATCCACTGAAGC
Organism: Sinocyclocheilus rhinocerous; assembly: GCF_001515625.1. Taxonomy (NCBI): domain Eukaryota; kingdom Metazoa; phylum Chordata; class Actinopteri; order Cypriniformes; family Cyprinidae; genus Sinocyclocheilus; species Sinocyclocheilus rhinocerous. The sequence continues at coordinate 1,028 of NW_015642242.1, read as the reverse complement.
TCAGCAGGGTTGAGTCTGGTCAGTACCTGGATGGGAGACCTTCAGGGAAGACCAGGTTGCTGCTGGAAGAGGTGTTAGTGAGGCCAGCAGGTGGAGCTCATCCTGTGGTCTGAGTGGATCCTTACACCCCAGTAAAAAAGCCCATGTGTAGCTAATATAAACCCCAGAGTCTTTCTCAGAAAGATAGGGGTGTAATTCTGGTGTAAAATCGTGGACCCTACATCACATTACCCACAATCGTCCTCCACACACAACCATTACAAGTAGTTAGTTAGCTTCACAACACTTTAATTCCTGACAACTTGTGTGAAACCACTTGACATCACTTTAAGGTCCTACACAAACACACACTCATATTCTGAATATTGTCATATATTATTGAATCAGTCTGTGCCTTTCATATGATTGCTATGATTCCTTGGATCATTCATTACAAAGTATTAAAAAACTGTGATCAGTTATATTGTGAACACAACAGCACATCTGTCAGTGAGGTTTCAGTGACCTCAGTTTATTGTCCTGATCAATGAAACAGCACATTATACCAACTTAAACCTGTTCACTGCTGCAGTGTTTGCATAGAGAGTGTGTTTTACATGAGCGCCACACGCTTCAGTGCTCTGCATGTGTTTATAATTCTGACAAACATCAAACATGATCAATAACTGTTTTACACTCTAACTGAACCTACAACCAACAAAAATGACTTTCATCGCCATATTGATCTGGACTCTGACAGTATTATGTCAAGGTTTGTGTCAGTAAAGATATTATGTTATTTACTTGTTATTTTTATGCATGTTGTGAAGATATATGTTTGTAAAAGTGTTTGTGATTTGTAATCTTTCGCATTTAACAGAATCTATTGGGCAGGTGACAGTGACTCAAACTCCCTCAGTGCTGCTCGCTCAAACTGGACAATCAGTCACTGTAACCTGTAAATTTAACAGTGATCCAGCCTGCTGTTGTAATGGAAAGCAGTGTCTCAGCTGGTACTTACAGAAACCTGGAGAAGCTCCTAAACTCCT
>NW_015642241.1:0-542 GCF_001515625.1 Sinocyclocheilus rhinocerous | reverse complement strand
TAGAGTTGATGAAGGAGGGGGAGGAGGAGGAAAAAGGAGGGAGGACAAATGTTTTATAGAGCATGCGAGAGTGATAGTGTGTCCTTTTAGCAGTGGAGACATTAGCAGAGAAGGAAGAGAGGAGTGACTAATACATATTAAGGTCAGTAGGATTTTTTGATTTGTGCCACACCCTTTCAGCAGCTCTGAGCTTAGAACGATGTTCGCGGAGAACATCAGACAGCCAAGGGGCAGAAGGGGTGGTATGGGCTGGCCTGGAAGTCAAGGGGCAGACAGTGTCTAAAAAAGATGTAAGAGTGAAGCAGAAAGTATCAGTAGCACTGTTAGCATCAAGAGATGCTAACTGTTTAGGGGGAGGAAGCGAAGAAGAAAATATAGCAGATAGCCGGGAGGATGAGAGTGAGCATAGGTTACGTCGAAAGATGACATGTGGAGGGGTATGTGTTGTGTCAGGAACCATGTTGAGGTTAAGAGTGAGGAGGAAGTGATGCAGTGGTGTAACCAGCACATGATCAGTGGAGCAGTGTCGTGTGTAAATAAGG
>NW_015642240.1:0-806 GCF_001515625.1 Sinocyclocheilus rhinocerous | reverse complement strand
TCATACTGTCATCAGTTCACATCAGAGATTCAGACACCACTTCATTATTAAATGAGTCACAAATTAACTTTTATTATATTTGATGATCTGTTTACAATTTAAATATTAAAGCAACCTTTTACTCTGTTTATTAAAGATTCAGAACTGTGTGTGTGTCTGATTTAGATTTATAACTTCTAGTTGAAAATTTAAAACATTAATTAAAAATGAATGAATACAAATGTAACTATGTAAACTGATTAAAAATGAATGAATAGAAATGTAACTATGTGAGATTTAATGAGTTTGTGTTCATGTGAACATCAGAAAGAGGATTTACAGAGAGTCTCTCTATCGTTTAATATCACACAGAGACACTGAGGAATTATAATCAACTCTAAACCCAGCACAGAGGGGTTCAGTGAATGTGGTGCTGAATGTGTGTAAGTGTGTGAGTGTGTGTGTGTCAGAGACGCTGTAGAAGGACAGAGAGCCGGCCAACACGTCCACATACACTCCTACTCTATTAGAGGATGAACGGACATCAGGTATATCAGTGTAGTTCTTATTGTGCCAGACAGTGAATCTGTCAAAAGAACAGTACAGACTCCAGGATTTGTCATTGGATCCAAACTTACAGTCATTTCTCTTTCCTTTCCTGTTGATTCCCTTATATGACACTGATATTTCAGCATCATCTCCGCTCCATTCAGCCTCCCAGTAACAGCGTCCAGTCAGACTCTCTACACACATAACCTGATAACACTCATCAAATCTCTCCAGATGATCAGGATACGGCTGAAGATCTTTCACACGTGTGATCTTCC
>NW_015642239.1:1018-1215 GCF_001515625.1 Sinocyclocheilus rhinocerous | reverse complement strand
CAAGTGACCAAGACCGCAAGTGTGGGTATTTGGACAAGGGGTGAGACGCAGCACAAGACACTTGAAACTAATAGACCAATTTCAGTGTTTGCAAACAGTGATGACGTTTTTTGTGGACGGAGCCTTTCTGGTGGCAGAAAATAGGCTTGTTTGAGATGCGCCTCGCCTTGCCTGAAATGAAGGCGAGAGTAGGCGGC
>NW_015642239.1:0-931 GCF_001515625.1 Sinocyclocheilus rhinocerous | reverse complement strand
CAGTTCTGACCTCTCGAAGGGAACAGATACCAACGAGATCAAAGGCGGATATCGCGTTATTCTCACTCATGTGCTGTGCTGCTGATTACCATGATATAATTTCAGTTCTGTTGCTTTTATGAAAATAAATATGATGAACAAGACACTCAAAGTGCTTGCTATTTAATTCCATACGAAAGGTGTATTTATCATCCATTTTTACTTTAATACAAACATGTATTTTAGATTTTTATAGAAATATGACAACAATCACATATCTCACACAGAGATCGCACTGTCATAGTGTTTGGGAACATTCATGCATAATTTAAATACATAATCATATGAAATCAGATAAAAATAAAATATTTTAGAAGAGAACCGCAGCATCACAGTTGTCTGAACCAATGAGCATTAAGCTGTGTCGTCAGTCAGTCGTTTCCCATCATGCTTTTGATCAGCTCAGTCGGTGGAGAGCAACTGTGCTCGACTGCACAATCCGACACAGGCGCCTCGCCGTCGCCAGAGTTTTTTGGCACACGTCAGCATGACATCAGAGCAAGTCGGACGTAACTCTGACACTTTTCTAACCGGCATGCATCTCGCGGTGATCACCGGTGATCGGTTCTGCACAGATTTTGCTCATCTCAAACAAGCCCAGTGTCCGACGGCTCCGTTTTCAACTCCGCCCCCGACTGCAAGCGGCTACTCTCGTTGATCGCCGTCTGTAGCCGTGCTTCAAGTCGAACGCACCTAATGCTAAATCAACCATATTGGCTAATATAAGTCACATGATCAGTCACATGGCAAATCAAGAAACCATACTGAACCATGTAAGTCTGGTAAGAAAAATCAACTCGTCATTCTTTCTTTTTAGTTTATAATCTGTGGGATTATAATCTTCTGTCTTTTTTCCCTCAGAATTGACAAACTCGCAATTGTTGACTTGAAT
>NW_015642238.1:0-574 GCF_001515625.1 Sinocyclocheilus rhinocerous | reverse complement strand
AATTTCGATTATGTATACTGACTTAACTGCATAATAACATTCAATTAAAAAAAATACAATTACAATACTTGGAGTATCAAGAACAATTAAAAGCACACTGAACAACAACAGATTTGTCACCTAACAATTAAAAGCACACTGAACAACAACAGACATGTTTGTCACCTAACGTTACATTAATGTATTTAACAGAAACAATGCTTTTATATAAGAGTAAGCTCATATTGTTAAGTCACATTTTCAACAGAAACACTTTAACAGTCAACAAAATGTGAATCTGTATGGAGCATAGAAATTTGCACAGTATTTGTGAATGGTAGTAGCTATTCAAAGAAAAAAAAAAGTTTTTTTTTTTTTACATTTTTACCAAATAGTTTTGCCAAAGACTATTTTAGGCTGCAGGTCTTTCTGCCCCAGGGAAAGTAGAATACATTGAATACATCAAGGATCATGGCTGCGATCATCGAACATCTAGAGAAGATGAATAAACATCAACAAATTAAAATTTATTCACATGCATCCAAACTCGCATACATTTCAAAAGGTGCAAAATAAAGGGATATTTCACTCAAAA
>NW_015642237.1:297-471 GCF_001515625.1 Sinocyclocheilus rhinocerous | reverse complement strand
TTTCCACAAATGAAGCAGCACAACTGTTTTCGAGACTGCTGATGACAAGTGTTTCTTGAGCATCAAAACAGAATATTTGAATCATTTCTGTTGGATTGTATGACACAGATGGTGTAATGAATGGCTGCTGAAAATTCAAATTTGATCACAGGAATACAGTAGCCTATATGTTAA
>NW_015642237.1:0-163 GCF_001515625.1 Sinocyclocheilus rhinocerous | reverse complement strand
GGTGAGCATAAGAGACTTCTTTCAAAAACATTTACAGATCTTACCGATCCTAAACTTTTGAACGGTGTATTTTCTGCATTTTTTACATGGCCGTGAGTAAATCAAAGTATTTTAAATTTATGACTCTTAATTTATTTCTTCTACTTTCAACATGTGCAATTAT
>NW_015642236.1:373-552 GCF_001515625.1 Sinocyclocheilus rhinocerous | reverse complement strand
CAGCTTCATGTGGCCGTAAACATTTAAATTTAACGTGGCTTTAAACACTATGCATCGTTAAATTTTCACTTTCCCCGTGACTAAGCTGATAAATGTGGTGTTTACATGGAATAATCGTAATATGAGTTTACCTTATGGTGCGGACCCAGAGTCTCCGCATCAGAAGGAAAGTGATAAAA
>NW_015642236.1:0-209 GCF_001515625.1 Sinocyclocheilus rhinocerous | reverse complement strand
AAATTATACTACGACTGGAAAATACTGTAAATTGATAAACTGTTCGGCGTGATGACGTTGAATGTCTCCGACAGCACCTGTAGTCCCATTTAGCAACTTGTTAGCAACCGTCTTTTTTAAGAAACGTAACCGTTTAAAAAAAAATCACGAGTGGGGTGTAATATGTGTGTTTTATGTCGTAGAATAAAACGTGAAAGTATCTTGAGCTT
>NW_015642235.1:5780-9363 GCF_001515625.1 Sinocyclocheilus rhinocerous | reverse complement strand
GATCAATAGGGCCCTGCGCCTTTCTGGCTTGGGCCCTAAATATAATCTGCACAAAAATTTTTATTTTTATTTTATTCGTCTTGTCTAGAATCAAATTAGTTTTACATTTTGCTGTCAACACAATAGGAAAAAGAGTTGCAGAGAGAGAGAGAAAAAAAAATGTAGGTTATACAAAAATTGTAACCTATTTGTTATTTTTATTCGTCTTGTCAAAATACAAAATTCGTTTAACATTTTGCTGTCAACACAGTGTCGCAGAGAAAGAAAGAAAAAACGACATCTGTCATTTAAAATTATTAGCAAAATATGAACAAAACCGTTGGCTTGTAGCCATTGCGAAATTAAATCACTTTTTAACCAAACAATTTAACATCCCTGAGAAGAATGTCCCAAGTCAGACTTGCCTGACGTGGGTTTCTTAGCAGTAAACTGACCATTTTCCAGTCCAAGTTGAACGTCCCTCAAGGACAGTGCATCCACACTTTGCTTTGCCATCCTTATTCTGTTCTGTCACTCATTGACAGCCTGCCTGTTCTGTCTGAGGGCCGTATATTTACCTCCGGTACAGCCTGCTCTGAGAACCGTTATGCTCATGCTGAGTGCACAGACCCCGCAAATAAAATACATGAAGCAGAAAGCACTGGTCCGTGCGTGCAGCGTGTGCATAACAGTCCTGAGTGCAGGCTGTACCGGTGGTCGATAAGAATGAGTAAAGCGCAGATATGCTGTTCCGAAAGTACGTCGGGAACGGAATATTGTTAGACTGCCGGTGCTCCCGTTCAAATTACACCAGAGTTACCGACCGCTACCGCGTTTTATAGATCTGGAATGCAGACCTCTAGCTTCCTCCTGCAAATACCTTGCAAAAAAAGTGCGGTGATGACGGTTATGACCTCAACACCGCGGTCGGCATCTCATTACCGCGGTAATGCGGTTATCGTCACAGCCCTATTTGTTACACAGTTATATAATATGTAGTTTAAATGTAAAGTTGAGCTAGTCTCTAATGATTGTATAATTAAAACAATGGCATAATAAAAACTTCATGAATAAACTGCACAAAAGTAGAATTTATGCAGGTAGCGATTTTGCTTTTACCTCGTTCGTGTCATCATGGCTTTGAATGTTTTTGCTGGTGGCAAAATTAATAACTGAAGGCCACTGTGGCATGGAAATGTCTTCAGTCATCCTTTCCAAATCCTCTTCAATGGTCAAAGAGGGTGGGCTACAGCTTCCACATACTGGTCATGTTCTCTTTTGGGATCTTGTGTAAATCCTGCAGCACCTCATCTCCAACATTATGAACAGTATGTTGGTAATTCTTTTGTACTCTTTTTGCATATGCTTGCTTCTGTTTCTCCTGAGATTTGGAGATGTTTTCCGCTGTTGTTGTTTTTTTGTAGTCACCATTGACTTATTTTTCATATCCATAAATGTACTGTACGCTTTCTCCTCAGGGAGAATTATGCAGGAAAGCTGAAATGAAAAGCTTTTTTTTTTTCTAAAAATGTATACCCGCAACTGCTCTGAGGTATTAGTGCTGACGATTTAAATTTAATTTGTTATAAAAAATAATACAAATAAATTATTTAATGCATTTAACTCACCCGCCCTGCCCTAGACCTACATTTATTTACATTTATGCACCCTCATGTCATTTTAAACTGGTATGAATTTCTTTTACAGAACATAAAAAAAGATATTTTAAAGAATGTTACTAATCAAACTGTTTTGGTCTGTAAATATATCTAACTACCAGTTCAGATGCAGTTTCTGCAAAAAATAAAAAGCCTAAAATTTTGTGTTGAATCAAATCAAATATTTCTTTCTAATGCTACTTTTTGTAATGTCTACTTGATGCTTTTCTCATTTAACACAATAATGATTTAGATGATCATTTGTGGGTAATTTCTCAGCCAAATGTGGTGTGTGATTAATTAGATTAATCGGCATATCAGGCTGCCAGGAAACAGCGGTGGCGATGGTGAGGACTGATATAGAGGAGATGGGAGAGGGAGGCTGGGCGGGAGTTCAGAAAGTTCAGGGGATTTAGGAACGGTGTGTGCTGCCGACACACACCACAAGGCCACTCCCAGCACTGGGAGTGCCAGCGATAAGGGTAACAAACTCCGTAGTCGTTCCAGGACTGGCTGATAGTTCAGGGCAGACAGATAGTTCAGGACAGACAGATAGTTCTGGGCAGGCAAATGATTCACAAAGGCCTCCATGGCCGAAACAGGGCTGACAGAGAGTTTAGACGAAGGTGGGAGAAGAGGGGGCATGTCTGCATATATATTCAAATAATAGTCCACTGAGCTCAGCTCACCCTCAGCCATGGTGCAATGGGCGGAGCTTCCCTCCGCGCTCTTGCTGTCCATAGCGCTCTCCCCCGTGGTGAGCTCTGTAGCCGGCTCTCGCACCTGGTCTGACGTGTTTGGCTCTAGCTCCGGGGCTATCCTCAGCACTGTCACTCCATATGGCGATGGCTTGTTGGTCGCGGCGGGCTCTGGCTCTCTGTCATCACTGGGCTCAGGCTCTTGCTCCACGCAGTAGGGTGATGGTGGGCTGGGCTCTGGGTCGAGTCGCATTCCCAATCGGGGCCGGACACTCTCCAGACACCGGAAGATCACCTCCCTCCAGTTCAATCCCGTGGTGTCTGGGAGGTCAACAGGGCGATGGCAGTTTGCCCCGATCTTGAACAGGGAAGATACCCTCGCGAAATCCTCCAAATCCTGGCTCCTTCGAGCCAGGGCGGTGAATCTCGCGGTGTGCTCCATTACAACAAAAAACAAAAATAAAAACTTTCAAAAACTGTAAAGAAAACGCGGGGAAAGGCGCCACGTACTTATCACTTTTTAGGTCTGGTCTTCTGTTACAGCTACGGTGAATGAAATGCACGAAGAAGACGATAAACAATGCAAATAGTCTTTAATAATCCACAATAGGGCAAACACAGGTCAGACAGGCAGGATCACACGTAGGGACGTAATAGACCGGACGAAAAACAGAGAACAGAACACAACTTTAATAGGAAGGCTGATGAAGACAACACAACAAACAGTCCATGAGTCTGACAGTCATGTAATTAATTAGAATAAACTATTTTTAATCTCGACAGCCCTAATATAGAAATTTGTGTAAGAAAAATATCTATATTTAAAACTTTATAAACCGTAATCTCTAGCTTCTGCTAACTGTCATATGTGCGTTCACGAGAGAGTGGCAGTCCAGCGGATGATGTAGGCATCTGAGCTCTGGTGAGAATATGCTAGTTTGATGAGAACCAAGTATTGTTTACAGCAAAGGAAAACCAGTCTCCTCTTGGCTTATATCGAAATGTTTTGTCTTGTTTTGTACTTGTCTATTTTAAAATCTATTTTATTACACTTGTGTCTTCCTTGTGGTGATGATACAGAAAGATGTTCTACAAGTTAGAGATCCCACCAATCTTTCTTATGTGATGTACTCATAACCACACCTTAATTGACATGTGATCCAAATATCATAACGTCATTGGTGACGCGAGTACCCATCACTACACTATTTCGCCTCCCTAGGTTGGCGAAAGCAAAATTCACTACAC
>NW_015642235.1:3011-5749 GCF_001515625.1 Sinocyclocheilus rhinocerous | reverse complement strand
ACATTTACATACCTCGGGTCTCTAGCGACCCTATACACTTTTTACAAAAAATGAATCAGAAAACAGGCATTCTTTTATATTTTACTATTTTTTTTCTTATAATATTGTTTATAATGAATAGATTGAGGAATACGAAGAAAGTTGATGTCTAACTTTAAAAATTGAAGGAGGGAGAGGGTAGAGAATGATGTCCCGGGTCGCTAAAGACCCGAGGTATGCATTTAATGGTTCAAATCAGTTTAAGTGTTAGTGCTAATTAGTGTATTTATATTAAGTGTACTTAAGTAGCACAGTTGGGAAAATGTACTTATAACTATTACATTACTAATATATTTTAAATAAAATCTATATAATTTTAACTTAGGATAGCTATATAAAAGTGAACATTGAACTAATCTTTACATCATTCAAAGCACACTTTTACGAATTACACTAATAACAGTCCTCTGTATATTTTTGCGGTAGTATACTTTATTTCAATGGACTAAAAATCTATTTAAATATCAGTGGTATTTAGTATACTTTTGCAATTGCACTGAAGTACTACTGAAGTAGAAATATACTTTAATTAGTGTATTTATAGTGTATAACGTTTACAATTTTATTTAGCACAAAAATAAGAATGTACTACAAATGTACTTGCTGGTATTTAAGTATTTTAACAAAAATACAAACAAAAGACCCAAGGTCTGATTCCTATAAATCATGTGATATAGGAGAAGAGAAACTAAATGGCTGCCACACACTGTGATTGCCCAACCTTAATGTAACAGTACTGTATATCTGACCTAAAAAAGGAAAATGCAGGAACTAAAACTTTTGGCAAAACTAAGTTTTAAATGAAATGGTCCTGTGACATACAGGATTGGCACTGGTATTATTAGTGTGTGAAAACTGATATTAAAATTTAATCCAAAAACATTGAAGCCCTGTTTCTCTCAGTTCCAGTGTCAATGTTACTGAATTTTCCTTCTTCAGGACAGATTCTGTCTGTACAATTCATTCTCAGTTGGTCTCACTGAAAGCTTACTTATGGTCAGAGCTGTGGCACAGTGGACAGTATCCATACTCAGGACATGTAAGTGCTGTTGGATCAAGAGGACCCCGGTTTGAGAGTGGCCATGTCCCTATTCCATTCTGTCTATTGTTCTAAAAAATAAAGGTAAAAAGATAAAGGTTTACCTGAAGCGAAGTGGTGATGGGCGATGCACACATACAGTTGAGTTTTTTTATTTGTTGGAAGAATCACGTTCAGGCATGTTCTATCAAAGCTACAATTTAACTCCTCCACAAGTTGTGTCTTCAAACAGTATTATTTATATGAAGTTAAATATTAAACAAGTCTTGCTGTGATGTAACCATGTTTCCATACAGAATGACTGATGTATATCTCTCAACCACTGGTGGTGGTTGAGGAGAGACCCCCTCATATGATTGTAAAGTGCTTTGGGTGTACAGCAATACATACAGAATGGCTGATGAGAACATGCCGGCCCTGGAATGGATAATAGTGTGTGATTTGTCAGTGTGTATGTTTGGGGAGAGGGGATATTTATTCATTTTCATATATCAGTTATTTTATTTGCAGTATATTTAAATGCTGAGTTTGTGTGCATGCTTTCAGGAATGTGCATTACACACGAAGATGTTTTGTCTACAGCCAATTCACATATTAGTTAAGACACGTTTGGTTGGGAGGGACCTAATTCAACAATAAACAGAGCAGTATTTAACTCTAAGCTGACTGTTATTCAGCCAGACACAATTCACTGACTCCAGGTGTGTATGAATATTCATATTTATGCTGAATTTGTCTTGAAAAGTTTTTACTTGTAGGAAATTAAATATAGTTGTTATTGAAATACTATAACAAGGAGGTGTTTTTAAAAAGCGTTTAGTAAAAAAACAAAACAAAAACGACATTATTCTTAGAAAGCAAATAATTATTTTGTTGCAGGCAAAAGAGCGCTGACATCTTCAGTGAGGTTCAATCTGGCAGCAGTTATAGATTACAGGTGAGTTTCATTTACATTGACACTTTCTACAGGATAAATATAAAACATATAAGTCCTACAGCTTTAAAGCTACAACCACCAAACTCGGCTTAGACCTTCTGACTTGGTGTGCTATATCTTTTCTAACTGATTGGATTTACGCTTTTCCTAAAAATGCTGATCAAATCCCAAAGACTTACATTGACAGAATGTTCAAATGAGCCATCATCTATCATCATCTAAGCTTTCAAACTTTTTGCAATCTTCAGGATTTTACAACTACTTCAGACTTTCAGACAAACTTTTTTATATATATAATTTGTATATAGCTGCCATTTACACTACTAGACACAAGAAAGTCACCAATAACATTATACAAGCTGCCTACTCTCATGCTGACTCTCATCATTAAAAGTCTTTGGATGATGGGATATTTTTTATAATACTTTTGACTGAGTCAAATAATAACACATCTGATTCTGATAATAGAGGCAGACTGATGCTTGTTGTCATGTTGTATACACACTATGTGTGATAAAATCAGACATTAAGGCCACTGCATTTTTCCAAGCCTAAGGGCATGTGTGGACATGACATGGTATGCAGCAGCTTCAGATGACTGTGTGGGCAGTGGTTAACATTCAACTTTTTAAAACTAGTCCTCAGTACACAAGGTACTTTATATTTTTATATATATATATATATATATATATATATATATATAAAAATATAAAGTACCTTGTG
>NW_015642235.1:933-1450 GCF_001515625.1 Sinocyclocheilus rhinocerous | reverse complement strand
TAAAACTGCATATTTTAGAGTGGCCTTTTATTGTGGGCAGCTTAAGGCACACCTGTGCAATAATCATGTTGTCTAATCAGCATCTTGATATGCCACACCTGTGAGGTGGATGGATTATCTCGGCAAAGGAGAAGTGCTCACTAACACAGATTTAGACAGATTTGTGAACAATATTTGAGAGAAATAGGCCTTTTGTGTACATAGAAAAAGTCTTAGATCTTTGAGTTCAGCTCATGAAAAATGGGGGCAAAAAATACATAATTTTGTTCAGTGTATGACACAGCTCATCTTTACTCATCAGTATCATCCCTATCACTCTCATCAGAGCTTCATCCCATGTATCTCTTTCCTCTGTTTTCTGATAAACATTTGCACAATATTGGCACTGACATTTAGGTGACCAGACGTTCCACTTCTCGGGTACATATACTTTGATGTCATACAATGATCATTCTGCGCAGCGCAAACAACCAACACCTGGTTATTTTAGGCAATTTAGAAATCCTGTGCAGAACCT
>NW_015642235.1:490-683 GCF_001515625.1 Sinocyclocheilus rhinocerous | reverse complement strand
TGCATTTAGTGCAGGGGTAGGCAACATCAGTCCTGGAGTGCAGATGTCCTGCAGAGTTTAGCTCCAACCCTGAAAAAAAAAAACTCACTTGCCTGTAGCCTTAGGCCCTGTCCACACGAACATGGTCATTTTTAAAGCTTTTTCTACGCGGTTAGGCCGTTCGTCCACACGCAAACGCAGCACCAGTTCACTG
>NW_015642235.1:0-373 GCF_001515625.1 Sinocyclocheilus rhinocerous | reverse complement strand
AAACCGGAGTTTTTGGCTTGTGATGTCGGAGCCTGCGCTGTTATCTCCGCCTACTGGAGACTTTTTCAGGCTTCTGATTGGCCAACATGGCTTTACGGTTGAGATTATATCGCCACCTGTTGGTTTGGCTTGCTCTTGACAGTGCTTCATAGCATGCGTTTGCGTTTTCATGTGGACAGAGAATTTTTTTAAAACCGAAGAAGGAAAAACTCGACAGCGGCACTCCAGGACCGGCGTTGCCTATCCCTGGTACAGGGCATTACTTGTCGGGGGCATGGATAGTTCTGGCAAAGCTGACGATGCCATGAAGCATGGAGCAAGGCTTTGTATCTTGCATCGTTCACAGTTTCAGCAGATGACTGGCCATACTGGT
>NW_015642234.1:299-546 GCF_001515625.1 Sinocyclocheilus rhinocerous | reverse complement strand
TAGGAGATCTTGCGACGCATTTTAAAGCAAAGTTGTGGTTGATTTAGACACAAATGTAAGTAGGATAGGCTAATTAAATTGGTCTTTATTTTAATGTAATTCAAAATATTTTTCGTCAGTGATATATGATTTAAGACGATAGTGTAAGCAAGTTTAAGCAAGCTGTTTGAAAAAGTTTAATAGTAAATAAGACACAATTAGACGATATTTGAATAAAATAATAATAATAATAATAATAAATATTTAT
>NW_015642234.1:0-122 GCF_001515625.1 Sinocyclocheilus rhinocerous | reverse complement strand
TTCGAAGGGAGTAGGGCATAGGGATGCTCACTTCCGTTTGGAATTCGCCCATAGTGTTTCCTGGGTTACCGCTGTAAACAAAGCAGAGCTAGCTTATGAACACTACTTTAATATGCATCATT
>NW_015642233.1:433-561 GCF_001515625.1 Sinocyclocheilus rhinocerous | reverse complement strand
CAGGATTGTAAAATGAATAGATGTGACTATGATCATTTGATAAAAATAAAGAGAGCTTGTTTGAGATCATTTGACTTTGTTTGACTGTTTCCTATCCCGACACGGAGACCGCTGAACGTCTTTAAATG
>NW_015642233.1:0-233 GCF_001515625.1 Sinocyclocheilus rhinocerous | reverse complement strand
AAAACACACTGTTGCTAACATGAAACATTTTTATGTGAGTATTATGACCAGTACTTAATTTGATCCTGTTCTGGAAAATGTCAGATTTTGAATTTTTGCGTTGCGGTAGGCCTATTTGTTTTTAAAAATCCGGCATTTACAGTGCATTAGATCGTGACAGTGCATGGCGTGCGTGCATACGAGACGGCGCGAGCGCGGGTTTGGATAGATGTATTTGGAGGTTATTACTCACG
>NW_015642232.1:0-504 GCF_001515625.1 Sinocyclocheilus rhinocerous | reverse complement strand
GACTAATTACTAATTACCAGTCAAGCGCAAGCACGCTGCAGGGACCCGTCTAGAGTGATAACGACATTGATCTGATCGATAAAGTCTTTCCAAGTCACAGGGCTCAAGTCCAAGTCAAGTCTCGAGTCATTGCTGTCTAAGTCAAGTCTCAAGTCTTCTTTATGTCGAGTGTCATCAAATTTGGGACTCGAGTCCCAAATTTGATGACTTGCGATTTTAGTCCCTCAACATGTTGAGCGACTGTGTTAATCAAAGGAGAGATATTTATCCCTGTCTCTTGCACACAGTCGGCGAAGTTGGGAAACATGTCAACATTTTTATTAATCAGCCGATCACGCCAAAGATCCAGTTTGCCAACGAATGCACTGACTTTGTCTGAAAGGAGCAAGATGTTGGCATCTCTCCCTTGCATCGATGTGTTCAGCGAATTCAACCTGTTGAAAAGGTACGACAACTGCACTAACCACAGGGGGTCATCCAGGTACCGCGCAAGGTCGGACTTCA
>NW_015642231.1:706-844 GCF_001515625.1 Sinocyclocheilus rhinocerous | reverse complement strand
CCCTGCCCCGGCGGGCAGCTGCTGCCTCCACCCGTCCACAGCGCCCCTGCCTGCTCGTCGCAGAGAGCGCCCCCCTGTGTCTCCTGCGCCGCATCCGCAGCAGCCTCCAGCAAGCGGCGCCGTGGAGCCGTAGGCAGG
>NW_015642231.1:0-696 GCF_001515625.1 Sinocyclocheilus rhinocerous | reverse complement strand
CAGCAGCCTCCAGCAAGCGGCGCCGTGGAGCTGGGCGTAGGCAGGCCGCCCCACCCGTCCAGGCCCCCGTCAAACCTGGTGGTGAGCGAAAGAGCAAGAGGCCCCGGGATGGGTGACCCAGAGAGGGAGGAAGCTGCTCTTTGGGGGATGGTGAAGGCACCTCTCCCTCCCCCGGAGGAGGGCCGGGTGGAGAATCTGGAAAATCTCGACGAGAGAGCGGTTTTCTCTGTCCCTGGGTCCCAGGAGGGCATGGAGAGTCGCGGACGAACCAGCACTGGACCACATTCATCCTTCTCCATCACCAGCAGGCAGCAGCGGGTGGTTCGAGAGCATCAACAAAGGCCCTACTCACGCGCACCCTCTGCCAAACTGTGGAACCAGGTAAGCGTTGCCCCGCACACTCAGACCCCTCTTCGGTCCGCTCACAAGCCGCCCAAGTTGGATCCCTGCCTTCCACCTTGCTGCCCCACTGCGGGTATGGCAGTGGTACCTGCCACCCGCTGTGGCTGCTTCATATGAGACCGCTCCAGCACTGGCTTCATGGCCAAGTCCGAGGTGGGCGTGGCAGCGCGGCACTCACCGGGTCCAAGTTACACCGGCCTGTCGCCAAACCTTCACCCCGTGGTCAGAACTTACATTCCTCCGGGCCGGAGTGCCCCTAGAAGAGGTCTCCAGGCATGCTGTGGTTTACACGGA
>NW_015642230.1:394-539 GCF_001515625.1 Sinocyclocheilus rhinocerous | reverse complement strand
ATCTTACATTTCATACAGTTGACTGTTGACAAATATGATGCAGGCTAACAACCCCATAAATGCAGTTATGCCCTAAAATTCAAGTTATTGGTGCAAAAATTGCCCCTTTATGAATTTTTGTCTCATATTTATTTCATACAATATC
>NW_015642230.1:0-135 GCF_001515625.1 Sinocyclocheilus rhinocerous | reverse complement strand
TGCGTCTCCGAGCAACACAGCGGTGTTTAGTTTCTGAATGAATCCGCGTTTTGAACGAATCGTGTGAACAAATGATTCAAAAACCCATTGATAAAGAGAGCCGTTTACTTCATTCCTGAATGAATCAGCCGTTTG
>NW_015642229.1:0-543 GCF_001515625.1 Sinocyclocheilus rhinocerous | reverse complement strand
GATTCACAATGGCAGTGAACGGACTTTTTAAGATTGTATAGTTTTGATTGGTTTTTTTTGTAATATGTCTAACTTTATTCTGGGGATCTTTGTCACCGATTGCACAATAAATGCACCTGCAATGGGACTTTAGTGGACTGTTTTTTTTTTTACCCCGGCCGCAAAGGCTATTCCGGACATATTTCTGATGTTATCTATTTTATCAGTGAAGAAATTCATAAAGTCATTACTATTAAACTGTGAGGGAATATTTAGATCGGGTGGCTTCTGGTTATTTGTTAATCTAGCTACTGTGCTAAATAAAAACCTTGGATTGTTTTGGTTATTTTCTATGAGTTTGTGGATATGCTCGGCCCTGGCAGCTTTTAGAGCCTGTCTATAGCTGGACATACTGTTTTTCCATGCAATTCTAAAAACTTCCAAGTTAGTTTTTCTCCATTTGCGCTCAAGACTACGAGTTTCTTTCTTGAGAGAATGAGTATTACTGTTGTACCATGCCGCAGTACGTTTTTCTCTAACCTCTTTCAATTTGATGGGGGCAAC
>NW_015642228.1:0-475 GCF_001515625.1 Sinocyclocheilus rhinocerous | reverse complement strand
CAGAAAATCCAACTGCATTTTTTCAACTCGCTCCAAAACTTCCATCAGGTGTAAATTGGAGACGGTCTGATTGTCCGACGCCACTCTGTAGACCATTTTTGATTTTTTTGGAAGGCGGTTTAGGAGTTTCAGGTAAGGGGATTTTCGATCCAGAGGCATTCGCTGCGTCATTCCCCTTGAAGGCGGCATCCAGAGATTTTCTCGCGTAAGAATGCATGGCACCTCGAATAGGCCTATCTTCTTCCATCGCACTCGTTAAAAGTTAGAAAAGAGTTAAATGAAAGAACGAAAAAAGACTTACTTAGATCACTAAAGAAAGTATTATTATGTTCCCTTCTACATGTGTCAACTACAAAATAAGTGCAGAGCTTCAGCACATGGATGTTACACAGTCGCCATCTTGGCCCGCTGCCCAACATCCTCTTTTGTGTGTATTAGTGTTGGGTCGTTCTTGAACGATTCGTTCATTTTGAAC
>NW_015642227.1:0-423 GCF_001515625.1 Sinocyclocheilus rhinocerous | reverse complement strand
ACCGATATTTATTTACTGTTATAAAGTAAATAAATGACTGAGTGAGTGAAGTCCATAGTTCACTTTGGTTTTTCCTCCTTTCAGTCATCTTAAATTTTTTTTGGAAAATTAGCAGTCTTTCATGTTAAATTTAATCTTCATATTACAACAATAAAAAAAACATTTTATTTAAAGCATCAGCAGCAACACTAATATTATATATATTATATAGGTTATATAGTAAATGTTAAAACAATTTAGGGTGTTTTAAACAAGTGAATCTTGTTAAAAGTTACATGCGGTGGCATTGCTGGAGCATTTCCTGAGCATCAACCCGGTGAGTGAACAGCAATATGAAAGCGGCTTCACAAGACTAATAATGAGCATAGACAACAGACGGAGAATTAAATTTAGCGTTTTTATTTCCAACATGTGCTCATTCAT
>NW_015642226.1:0-961 GCF_001515625.1 Sinocyclocheilus rhinocerous | reverse complement strand
TGTTTGGTTTTTGGTATTTTCTATTTTTCAGAAGGACTTTTTTCCTTTGCATATCATTTCACTTCCAAAGCTGTGTTTTGATACATACTGTAACTAATTGTAACGGTGTTCATTCGAATACTGTTTGGAGTGGATGTGCCTTTGTGTTTGATTACTTTGTGGAGGCTCATTCATATGCTAGTCGGAGTTGTCCACGCTAAGGCAGATCAACATATTTCAACGCACTCAATGTTTTTCTTAAGAAAGAATAACTAATTTTTGCCACGGAATGGAGCATCCTGTCTCGGATAAGAACTAAAAGGCCACGGAATGGATCATCATGTCTCAGATAAGAACTGAAAGACTATTTCTTTGGTGTAAAATCAAGGACAAGGTCTTGATTTTGTTTATTAGTTTCTTTATTATGTATAGATTATAATTAATTTTCACTTGAACCCATTTAGCATTGGGGGAATAAAACACAACAACAACAAAAAAAAGAAAGACTGTTTGCTGAAGTTCATAAATTGCTTTATTTGATCTTAGTGATGAACCCTCATTTGTCGCTAATCTAAAAATAAAAGAAAGAGAAGTTACAAAATGGCGCCCGAACAGGGACAATGACTAAGTTAGACTTTAACCTAGAGGGTGTATCACTAGATGATTTAAGAAAGGATCAAATAAAGGAACTAACAGCAAAAGTAAATTCAAAAATTTTAAATCTGAGAAATAAATCAAACCTAACATTCTGAAATGGATAGGGATGAGATCGCGCCCATTGCATGTATTTAACTTGAGCCTTCGTCTGGAAAGAGTTCTGGTCCTGTGGAAGACTTCCGGTGTTGTTCCAGTTCCAAAAATTGCAAACCCCAAGGAGCCTGGCCATTTTAGACAAACTAAATATCGAAAATAAAATGAATCGCACAGCCCTAAAGTACAAGAGTTTTATCCGGTGGGAAAGGGTCTGAAATGGCTCTTTTGA
>NW_015642225.1:0-1118 GCF_001515625.1 Sinocyclocheilus rhinocerous | reverse complement strand
TCTAAAGTGTTTTTGAAAAATCACATACCCTGCCTTTAAGAAATAAGCAGCTTTATTGAGCGTTTGTACCCAAGTCAGAAAAAAGGATTTACAAAAATCACATTTACATTTATTCATTTGTCAGACACTTTTATCCGAAGTGACTTATAGTGCTCTTATTACAGGGACCCCAATCCCCCTGCAGCCACCTGGAGTAAAGAGCCTTGCTGAAAAACACACCAGTGGTGACGACTGCGGAGATCGAACGCTGAAGGACACACCGGTGGTGACGACTGCGGAGATCGAACCAGCAACCTTCTGCTTGCCAGTTCAGTGGTTTAGCCCACTACACCACAAAAGTAATGAAGCTATGACAAAAATTAGCATGTAATTGTAAACATATGAAATGAAATGCTGACAACATTAATTGTAAAATGTTTTACTCTGTGTAAATGTAGTCGTGCTCATGGAGAGCAGGCACACGAATGTTTGGAGCAGACACAGCAGCAGCCAGATTGTCCCGCATGTGATCACCTGCTCTTGCTTCAAGATTGTGTGGTACGGGGGGGCCTCATCCTCTCTGTGCACTCAAGCAATGATAGCCTCGATGTCCTTTTCTAATCCATGATCAGATTCAGTCTGACTGCAGCAATGATGGTCGTGATGGACGGCAGAGACAGGTGAAGGTGGACACAGTGGTCAGCTGCTTCATCAGAATAAAGCTGCAGAACTGTCTCAGCTGTGTTGAGATGCAGTAGATGTGGGCTCACCGTCTGTAAATACATGTTTGTTAGAACAATATGTTTGAATAAAGCTTTGTTTCATGTGTCGATATCTTTTCATGTGACGATGATATTTATTTATTGTCATGGTTACTTTTATTTATTCTTTTACTCATTTATTCATGTTTCCTGTTGTCAGTAAATAAAATATAATTGTTTCATTAACTTGTGCATTCATTACTTGACTGAAAATTGAGATGTATTCACCTTGGCTGCATTTGTCTAGTGTGTATTCATGCATAGCTATGGCATATGACAAAAATTACATTTTGCTTGTTTTACTATATATACATATAATTATTGGTCAGCATGTATCATTATTATTGTTCAGAAGTGTTGGGGTGGGCTAGCAATGCA
>NW_015642224.1:0-2483 GCF_001515625.1 Sinocyclocheilus rhinocerous | reverse complement strand
GAAAGGAAAAATTGAAATCGCATCATATGACCCCTTTAATGATGACAGAAGCTCATTCATCATTTCATTCATCATTTATGGCATCTTAAGCTATCAGTATCGGTAAAATCAACAAATTAACTAATTCCATAGATGCAATAGATGCTCATATCAGCGCTGCCGTACCTTCACATGAGTAACATAGTTTGCTGATGTCCAGATGTGTGGTCTGGTTGCTGATGGGATTGTTGAGCACACAGCTGTAGCTGTTTTTATCCTGATATTCCACCTCCAGAGGTAGAGAGAGACTGATGCTGAGATCAGACACACTGATGCTGGACAATAAACTGTTTCCTTTGTACCAGGAGAGAGTCACATGACCCACATTCACCACTGAACACAACAATGAACAATATGATGATGATGATGATGATGATGATGAAGAAGAACATTGTGAAGAGTTACTGCTGATGACAGGAACAGACAGATGAGCAGAAAACATGAGATAAACAAAACTAGATCATAATGTGTTTATTGCCGTGTCAGTCAGTCTTATATGACAGTGATCTTCTCTCCGCAATTATAAAAGATGATTACACATATGGACAAATATCGAAGAAGAAAATGCTTAATTGAAATGATTTGGTCATGTTATTAATCAATAATCAAAATAATTGAAATATTAAGATATTATTAATTTATAGATAAATAAAACAGGTGAAACAAACATTTAATTCACCATAGACAGTAAGACTGAAGCTTTTGCTCAGACTGTTGGACTGTAGTTTATATAGTTCAGTGTGTTCAGTTGTGATGTTTGTGATGGTCAGAGATACAGTTTGATGATCCAGCTTCAGTCTGTTTCTGAATCTCCCATCAAGAACATCATCATATACAGTCATGCTGCCGGCTATTAAATTGATCTTAACTATCACAGTGTTTTCAGCTCCAAACCTCCACAGAATCAGATCCTCATCCATTATTTCAGTAAAACCAGAGTCTAGAGTGACTGAATCTCCCTCCAGCACTGACACTGACTCCACTGCATCTGTATCAGCAAACACACCTGATGAACACAGTCACAGATTTGCTGATTTACTTTTATAGACTATTCCGCACAGAACGAAACTGAACTGCAGCCCAGTTCAATCTTTAGAGCCCTTAATTTCTGTTAACGTGTGCCAAAAACATTATGCGTGTAAAACAGGCACAGACATCAGTAACTGCGCAACAAATTGTAGAATATAACAGCGTCTGTCATCAGTTCCTCTTCAGATAAATCAATAATCATTTCATGCCATTATTTACAAGGTGGTGAAGCCATGAATTATTTGATATAAAACAGATTCGCTGTTATTGCACCTGCCTTATTTTTCTCTTCTGGATTAAATTAGATCTCACAAATATTTGGTTTAAGCATATTTTATCTTGGAAATCATCTGGCTGTTTAAAAAAGTGCTTTATGGCTCTGTATTAAATCTCTGTAAATACAACCTATCAGATTAAAACTAAAGCAAGAAGTTAAAATAAATATGATTATAACTTACCAACCAAGCGCCACAAACAGAACAAAACAAACATGTGAACCATTTTCATATTACAGCACTTGAAGTATCTGAACACGTAGCCTATATGAGAGATTGTGAACTCACAGGACAGTGTTAAACTGCAATATAGCTGGTGTTGCGTGTGATTCATCCACCAATAATATCTGAGCACCACCCACTCACTACACATGTACACGCTCGTCTTGCATGCATTGGTTATAGATAATCTGTTCTATATTATTTTTGCAACAATTAATTCCAAATATGTTATTGTTTATTTAATATTTTGCTCTTGAAAGTGTAAAATGGTTTTAGGAGGTTAAGATGTTTTCTTATGATGCCACCAGCAGATCACACTCACACAAACCACATGTTTGAATACAGTAATGCAGAAGCTGTTTTTTTTCTTCTTTTCACCCAACAGATCAAACCACAGCTCTGTATACTACGGTGGCCGTAAAGTGCAAAGCAAATCACAATTCTGAAAACAAAATAACAAATTACAAACGCAAATGCAAGTCTAAAAAACAAAATAACAATTCAGAAAGCACAACAACAATTCAGAAAACATTATAACAAGTCAGAAAACACAATGACAAATTCGAAAACAAAATAACATGTCAGAAAACACAACGACAAATCCGAAAACAAAATAACAAGTCAGAAAACACAACGACAAATCAGACAAACCGGAAGAGGTAGGTATAGTTTGAGACAGCGCCATTGGTTTGGGATTACTCACCGCTGACTGGACGAGACATCTGTCAATCAACGTATACAGGGAAGAACCAGCCGAAAAACAGCAGAGTCGTGGTAGAAAGTTCGGAGATGGTATTAAAGTAGCTCAGTTTAAATGTATTGTATTAATTGCCCTTACTATGGAATAAAAAATATGGGATGTCTATTTATATTTAGTTAAAAGTGGCTGTACAACATCAGCTCCAGTGGTGCAGATGG
>NW_015642223.1:4454-4583 GCF_001515625.1 Sinocyclocheilus rhinocerous | reverse complement strand
TCATGTCATTTTCACTGTGTGCTGTATGTAAAATTAGTGTTACCTAAGTGTGCTTTATTTGAAAAAATATCAATTTTTCCCAGAATACTGAGTGCTCTGTTGGTTACAGTTTACTTCCTTTTTAATTAT
>NW_015642223.1:505-4316 GCF_001515625.1 Sinocyclocheilus rhinocerous | reverse complement strand
TTCAAATGATTTAAAATTTCTTAAATATTAATTAAAATAAATACAATTATATCGGTTTTATATCGGCCATCGGCCACCCTGCTTTCCAAGATATCGGCATCGGCTGTCAAAAAAACAATGTCGGTCGACCACTACTTTAAATGAACTGGGTTTGGTTCTTTTGAAATGAACTATATGTGAAAACACCCTAATTCTTTTATTCATTAAGGACGCATCAAACTGATCTTAAGTGATAGTAAAGACATTTTTAATGTTTCAAAAGATTTGTTTTTTGCAAGGCTCGTCCTCAAATAATGTACACATACATCCATACTTCTATAGTTCTATAGTTGATGCTGTTTCTGCAGAAATCCTTCACAGAGTCGACTGAACGCTCAATCATCACCTCTGTGTGTGTGTGATGTGTGTGTGTGTTTGTGTTGAACTAGTTTCCTGATTCTGTGTTTGTGCAACGTGTATAAAACAGGTTTGTCTGCGAGTCTGTAAAGCAGGTTCCTCATTTCTGCTCCTGGAGGTGATCTTTTATATAAGACTAAAAAATGACTAGATATGCTATGCCCTTAACATACACCAACCCTAAACCTACCCCTTACAGAAACATTCTTATATATACAGTTGTAGTAAAAATTTTACCTACATTTCATTATATAAGTATGTTTTAACAAAGTAGTATATTTCTGTTTTTACTATCTTTACTGGGGACATTAGAACCCCACAAAGTAGTATAAACAAGGATGAGTGTGTATGTGAGTGTGTGTGTGTTCACTGAAATAACATGTCAGAATAAATGTGTGTAATAAATCCTCATGTTGACAGTAAGATCAGTGTGTGTGTGTGTGAGTGTGTGAGTCCTGCTGAGTGACGATGTGCTTCTGTGCTTTTCTCAACCTCTGTGTTGATTGGAATCAGTCATTTAGTTTTTAATGTAGTGAGTGTCACATCAGTCATTATTATTAGTGCTATCAAAATTACCTTTAAATTCAAAGGATCACCCACAATCGATAAATAATTTTCATTTTTCACCTTTTGTAACCACAAGCCACTGTTTTGAGTGGCAGGTCAGCTGACCTATCAGTGGATGGTGGCAGGTCATGTGACTCGTCAGTGGCGGCTCCTGCCAGTCAGCTGAAGACTGAAGCCCACTCCTTTTAGAAAACAGATCCATCAGTGTGATCATGAAGGAACTGTAAATCAGTCCTGCAGTACAAGTGTAGTAATTGGGATGCAGAATTACTGCAGTTTTTAAGGCTGTTGTCCTCGAATACTTCCCTACTATATAATATGCGAAAAACAGTATGCCAAAAGAGTAGTATGTCCTAATTCATAGTATTCAAAAAACAGTAGACGAAAAGTACCTGGATGACCTACTACTTCCGCTGGGATTCTGAGGTGGAGCACAGTCAATGGACACTTCACTATCCCAGAGTGAAGCGATGCAACTAAGTAACAACATGGCGTATGTAGTACGTCTGAATTTCATTCACACTACTCATATTCATACTATATAGAACAGTTCAACTTCATATGTAGTATGCTATTTCGGATGCACTGATTGATGGTGCTTTCGTTTACTTTAATAACAGCCAGTTGTGTGGAGACTAAACTCAGCAGGAATGAGGAAACTGCCAGAGATTGTCTTATTATTGGGAGATTTGAGGGTCTGTAGTACTTACCATTGGAAAAAGCGTAACAGCTAACTTAGATCATGTGAGGCACCTCAACCAATCAAATAATGACAGTCCAATGAGTCAGCTTCCAAACAAAGAAACTTTTCCCACTCAAAATTACACCTTTTGCATTAATCAAGCCAAACTAAGGAGGTGTGAACTTGCCAGAAGTTAAAAGGCCACTACTCAGTGACCCTCTCTCTTTCGGGCCCTTCTTCTGCTTTTTTTTGTGTGTGTGGAGAAGACTGGAGACATCTGGTCTGACCCTGATGCCGCGTGAACTCGCCGCACTGGCAGGACTTTAAGCCATGTTGCAATTTTCCACCCAGGAGAGAACGACAACAACCGAGTCAGAGTAACATCTCTGAAGATGTCAGTCTTCAACCCGGAAGAACTCGATCGCAACTCCAACACCACTGAACAGTCGAACCATCAAGACTTTCATCTGAGACTGCATCCAGACGCTCGTTCAATGGCAAAGGCAATGCAAGTATCATACATGGGGCAGTTGCAGCCTAACAGATAGAGGGATGGTTCTGTTCAGATGGTGAACTGACTCTTTTTCCATAGCTTCATTCTGTTTTCTGTAACTGTTTCATTCATTCACTTTTGCTTTCCCTTAACTCCATGTATGTATGCGTGAATGTGTGTATTTGTTTAGACTAGTTATGTGTTTGTGTTTTAGTTTAATAAAACTTGTGCATGATCACAGTATTGATTCTGTGACTGCTTGCTAAGCAAAGTGCCTTTAATGAGCCTGTAAGGACCACCCACCAGCCCAACAGAAATGATTAGCATGAAACACAAAGCATAGAATAAGAAAAACCATACTAAAAGAATTTCAAAGAGTCAGCATACCTGGCAAATAGAGAGACAGATGCTTCCTTGAATGTTTATCTAATTCTCTTTAAATACCCAAATCATAACAACAACATCAATATAATAAAAACTTTACAGAACTTTTGCTGGGACATAAGGTGACCTGAAAGTCATATCTAACCTGGGGAAGAAAAACAACATCTGGAGACCATATCAGGGGCACAACCCACATCAGTAGAACAGAATTTCCCCCAAATTTGAGATATTTATTTTTGGTCTGTTCTACTGATATGGGACTGAGATCATATTTCCAAATGCACCGAGACAGTAAAAATTATAAACACGACAGTAAACATGAAAATGTTAAGATCATGAATTTTTAAGCTATAATAAATGCAGTATGTAAGTATAGTAACTTGAGTTCATGACACTTCTAAGTCAGCTTTCAGTGACCCGGGCCATACGCCCAGGAGAGAAGGAGGGTGGGTGAAGAAACAGTTGAGCAAATGGTCTTCTTTGAGATCATCTCATTTGATTAGAAAGTTTATTGTTTTGTTGCATGACATCTGTTTTGTGAGAGTTCCTGAATTTTGGCTTCATGAGGAGATCAAAGCAGTTTTACAAACCGATCTTGCTATATGCTCTAATGTGTAAATACTAGTAAAGTATTCATATTAGTACTACTAATTACTATTACTAATTACTACTATTAGTACTAAGTTATTTCCTGTGACCACCAGACCAACATTTCTTAGAGTTGATATAAAATTAGACAGAATGTTTGATGGATGAACAGATTAGTTGATTGTAATATGAATTTAGCTACAGTTAATTCTGGCAGCTGATCAAACAAGTTATGATTAATTATTCATATTTCCCTTCTTCTTTTCATAAAAAAAGCTTAATTGGGCATAAATAACACTGATAGGAGTCACTCAAAATATAATGTATTTGTTAAAACATAGAAGCAATTAAAAGAACATATTTGTATTGCCATTTTATTGTCATTGTCAGCATTTTAAAAATTGCTCATGTCCTTTTTTCATTCTTCCATTTAAAAAATGGCATAACGCCAAAGCTGCAGTGATAGCATTAGCTGTTACATTTTTTTGGCTAAAGGTAGAAGGCTTGGCTTCCAGTGGATTTGAACCTGCTTTACAGACTCACAGACACACCTGTTTTACACACGTCACTCAAACACAGAACCAGGAAACAGGAATCACATGAGTTCAGGGAAAGAGAAACTGAAGTGTAGTTGATCTGTTGTGTGTTTGTGTCTCTGTATTCATGCAGTAAAATGGCAGAAGCCAGATTTTCTCAGGATG
>NW_015642223.1:0-251 GCF_001515625.1 Sinocyclocheilus rhinocerous | reverse complement strand
ACACCATGCTGGCTGAAGTGGTGGAGAAACTGAAGAAGAGGAAACGTCCTGCTGACTGTGACGCTGGAGCTGGAGATGTGCAGTGTGACGTCTGTACTGGAAGAAAATACAAAGCCGTCAAGTCCTGTCTGATGTGTCTGAACTCTTACTGTCAGAATCACCTTCAACAACATGAGAGTTGGTTTAAAGGAAAGAGACACAATTTAACTGAAGCCACTGGACGACTGCAGGAGATGATCTGCCAGAAACAT
>NW_015642222.1:0-1084 GCF_001515625.1 Sinocyclocheilus rhinocerous | reverse complement strand
CAAGTACCCATAGAAGGTAAATAAACAATGCAGTTTAACTTGTTGTTAATGGTTTATTTTGACAGCAATAAAAACTCACTTCTGCTGCAATCCGCTCATGGACCTCTGGACTGAGTGACCGCCGCCTCTTCGGTTGAGAACCACCTTCACTGCTTTGGTCAACCAGGGAATGGAGAGAATTTCTGTAAAGGAATAAGAAAACGTATCAATAATAATAATAAAAATAATAATAAATATAGCTGCAAGCAGCGATTTCCGGGGTTCAAGCAGTTAAGGCATTTAAGCACATAAGGAAAAAGATTTTGTGTTAACATGGCTGTAATCACCTAAATCAATGATTAAAAATTAGGGATGTATCGGTATCGGGCCCGATACTGGCCTCCTGTACTCGTACTCGTTAAAATGCCCCGATACCAAACGCCGATACCACACAGTATGTGATAATGGTAGTTACATAGCACCTAGACCTCAGTTATCATGAAAAAAGCCAGGAAATGTCAGTTTTGACAATATGGGACCTTTAATAGAGTTCTGGCTCTTTAAAGATAAATTCCCATACCAGGACACCAAAGAAAATGTCAAAATAGATTAGATAACGGCACGATAAAACAAAATCAACAGTGTTTTATCAATTTGAAATATGCACTGTTTTCTTAGAAAGAACAGACGTTGATGCTCCTTTTTATACACAGCTGCGCAGTTGGCTTTAATACTCAACTTCGAATCAATGATTGTCCCCAAGTATTTATAAGATTGCACACACTCCACTGTTTGACCCTTAATAGATGTGTCTTCATGCATAGAAACATATCCTTGTGCTGAATGCATAAATACATTTGGAAAAATATAATAAATACTTAAGGAAATAAAATTATAAATATAATTTGTAAATATTTTAAAAATTATATATTTTTTTCATTTCTTCATATATATTTCAATATGCATTTCACCAAGAATAAAACTGAATAACACTGACATATGTTTTATTATTCGAATGTGTTTCCTTTATGTAAATATCTAAGCACTTTCTGGATTGTAGACAGGACTTTTATTTTGATCTGGTGGCATGACGTCATAAGGCTGC
>NW_015642221.1:801-907 GCF_001515625.1 Sinocyclocheilus rhinocerous | reverse complement strand
TTTGATCCCCTGCTGATTTTGAAAGTTTGCCCACTTACAAAGAAACGAAGGGGCTGTAATTTTATGGTAGGTTTATTTTAACGTATAGAGACAGAATACCAACCAA
>NW_015642221.1:322-581 GCF_001515625.1 Sinocyclocheilus rhinocerous | reverse complement strand
CCTAATGTCAGCTCGTTAGGTGTATAAGACACCTGTCCACACAATCTGTATCTTCCATTCCAACCTCTCCCACCACCATGGGCAAGACCAAAGAGCTGTCAAAGCATGTCAGAGACAAGATTGTAGATCTGCACAAGGCTGGAATGCTTGGGATACAAGACCATCAGCAAGAAGCTTGGTAGCACATTAAGGTCATGGAGAGGCCTAGCCAGTCTCCAGACCTCAATCCTATAGAAAATCTGTGGAGGGAGCTGAAACT
>NW_015642221.1:0-208 GCF_001515625.1 Sinocyclocheilus rhinocerous | reverse complement strand
AGCCAAGAAACCTTAAAACCTGCTGACCAACTACAAAACACGTCTTACCTCTGTGCTTGCCAACAAGGGTTTCTGCACCAAGTACTAAGTCATGTTTTGCTTGGGGATCAAATACTTATTTCACTCACTGAAATGTAAATCAACTAATAACCTTTATATAATATGTTTTTTCTGGATTTTTTGGTTGGCATTCTGTCTCTATACGTTA
>NW_015642220.1:0-491 GCF_001515625.1 Sinocyclocheilus rhinocerous | reverse complement strand
GTGTTTTTGATCGCCACTTTCTAGACTCAGGAGATGCGTAATAGCACCCCCTAGTGTATAACAGTGAAAACACAGAAACCCAGAAAATTTCGTGTTTGGCAGGGAAGCGTTGTCTCATGAATAACGGAAAATTCTGTGTTTGGCAGGGAAAGAGTTAATAGAAGTATCTCTGTGGTTTACATATGTTGCACATGTGAATTGTACAAAACTTGCGTGTTAACGCCTGCAATTAATTTTTCCAGTTTAACAGCGTTAAAAATATTTACCACAATTAACGCAGGGGGGGACCTAGGGTTGGCCACCCCACTCACAACTAGGGATGCAAAGATTACAGATTTTGTTGGTACGATTATTGTCTGAGGAATAATCACGGTTTTACGATTATGACGATTATTATGCATTTATTAATTTCCCAACATTACTAATATATAAAATCACATGAACAATCTTTAGATATTAAAGTGTTATTTATTGCTGGCTTTTGAAACAGA
>NW_015642219.1:0-336 GCF_001515625.1 Sinocyclocheilus rhinocerous | reverse complement strand
TGGGGAACGTCCCTTATCCAGCAGCTCTTGCAGAAATGACAACACTGCTGTCAAATCGGAAGTATGAGGGTCTTTGCCGGTTTAGACACCAAGCTGAGAAAAAAGACCAATTTAAGACCTTGTGTTTTTGTTCCCTTACTTGCCTGATTACCTGTGGGATCAGAGCGATCGGGGGAAAAGCATAGATAAGGAGGTTGGGCCAATCATGGGCCAACGTGTCCCTGGTCTTTGAGAAATAAATTGGGCAGTGAGAGTTGTCTTCTTGAGGCGAAGAGGTCCACCTCGGCCTGACTGAAGATCTCCCAGATCCTCTGAACCGTCTGCGGATGGAGCGTC
>NW_015642218.1:1698-3048 GCF_001515625.1 Sinocyclocheilus rhinocerous | reverse complement strand
ATATGTTTCAAACTCACACTGAATGCATTTATGACTGTAAAGCATCTCTGTGTGTCAAAATCGTGATTAAAATCGAAATCGCAAAACTGATCAAAGAAATCGCGATAGGTTTTTTTTGTCCATATCACACAGCCCTATTGGAATCCAGATTGAAAATTGTCCAGGTATTCATTTGAGTTTAAGTAGTTGTTCAGCTGATTAAAAACTACCTTTTTAATAATCTTGCCTATAAAAGGAAGATTTGATATTGGTCTATAGTTGCTCAATATGATGTTATTAAGATTGCTCTTTTTCAGAAGCGGCTTAACAACTGCAGTTTTCAGGGAGTTTGGAAAAGTCCCAGAAAGAAGTGAGGCGTTCACCACTTCTAAGAGATCTGCTTCTAACCAGTTAAGCACACTTTTTAAAAAAAAGATGTGGGAAGTGTGTCAATACAGCAGCTTAAGCTGCTTTACTATTTCTTCCAAAATGTTGCTATTAATTGCTTCAAAAACAGACATAGTAACTTATTTTTGTTGTGGTCAATTGTGGTCAAATCTGTCTGACCTCTGCATTACTTGAGGATGTGCTAATCGCCTTTCTGATATTATTGATCTTCTCAGAAAAGAAAGAAGCAAACTCATTGCATTTGCTGTCGGACAGCATTTCACTGGGAATCTGACTTGGGGGGGTTTGTCAGTCTCTCAACAGTAGCAAAAAGAGTGTGAGTGTTGTTTAAGTTACTGTTTATAAGGTTTGAGAAGAAGGTCTGTCTAGCTGTGTCTAGTTCCACACTGAAAGCATGAAGGCTATCTCTATATATGCTATAGTGAATTTCAAGTTTCGTCTTCCGCCACATCCGCTCAGCTTTTCTGCATTGTCTTTTCATACTCTGAACTGCTGTTGATTTTCTCCAAGCTGATTTCTGTCTGCCAGACTTCTTACTGACTTTTATAGGAGCAATATCATCAATAACATTCTTAACTTTTGAGTTAAAGGAATCAAAGAGAAGATCTGCAGAAATGCTTGGTGTTAAAGATAAAGCCTTCATAAATAGCACACTAGTGTTCTCGTTAATGCATCTCTTTCTGACAGAGACAGATCTAGATTCAGTGGTAGCAGAGATCAATATATCAAAAAAATACAGAAGTGATCAGTGTGATACATCCTTAAAGGTGACATATCATGAAAATCTGACTTTTACCAGGTTTTAAGTGCTATAATCAGGTCCCCAGTGCATCTACCAACCAAGGAAACGTGAAAAAGATATACCCAGTAACTTTGTTTTGGTAAGCCTTTTTCTGCAAGCGTCTGAGAAAACGAGCGCATCTGATTTCGCACCCTTGGTGACGTGGCAAAGGGATCTCATTA
>NW_015642218.1:583-1400 GCF_001515625.1 Sinocyclocheilus rhinocerous | reverse complement strand
GAAAGTTTGAGCAAAACACGCTAACTGTTCTGTCTTTAGCTGCACAGACGATGCACAGAACACTATTTAGATCTAAAATAAACATGCGATTTATTTCCCAGCTGTTTACCTTCACAGACATAACCGACTGTTTTTGTAACTCATGTGTGTTTTTAACGTGAACTTGTGTGTGAATGAGAAACTTGTGTTTAGTACTCACATGCTGTGACAGCCGCTTTCTGTGTGTGTGCTTCGGATGTGTGCGCTCAGAAAACCGTAGATGTGGTTTAAAACGCATGATTTCAGCGCGATTAACATGATAATCAGAACCAAAACAGATGTTTTTAGCAGGTCCGAGCTGTAATGGCGCAGCTCTCTTCTGGAAAAGGGGGTGGGGAGCAGCAGCTCATTTGCATTTAAAGAGACAGGCCCGAAAAACAGCGTGTTTCTGCTTCCACTCAAAATAGGCATTTTCAAAATGATATAATAAATGATCTGTGGAGTATTTTGAGATGAAACTTCACACACACATTCTGGGGACACCAGAGACTTATATTACATATTGTAAAAAGGGGCATAATATGTCTCCTTTAATAACAATGGATGAAATGTTTAGACCTCTACTGATGACACACGTCACTTCCTGTTTGTTGCTGCCGTGTGTTTTGAGTTTGAGCTCCATCAAGTTAATTATTTATCGTCTATTTTTTTTATCTTAAAATCAATTTTATACACCATTATTTTCGTTTCTATAGCGTGTGAATATATCCTCTATTGTATTCTACAACAAAAACAATCAGAGCGTCTTATCACTAGTTTTATTTTGATTTCCCGAGTC
>NW_015642218.1:0-218 GCF_001515625.1 Sinocyclocheilus rhinocerous | reverse complement strand
CCAGGACGCGATCTTCCCAGATGTCCTTCACTCCGGCGCCAGGACACCACGGACCCTGGGTGCACCCGCAGTGGAAGACGCAAGCCAGGCCCCGGGCGACGACCTCTCCCCCTCCGCCGCCTACGGTCTTCGAGATCTCCACCCAGAACCGCTACGCTCCCCTCCGCGAAACGGAACGCGATGCTGTGATCGTCGGAGACTCCATCGTCCGGCACGTC
>NW_015642217.1:0-491 GCF_001515625.1 Sinocyclocheilus rhinocerous | reverse complement strand
CCCTCTACGAGGAAACGGTATGCCCTGAAGCGGAATCTTTCACTTAGTGGTGCGGAGACCGCCAGCTCGACCCAGTTTACTGCCAAGTTGGTACAGTGCTGGAGTTCCTGCAGGCCTGTTTCTCTGCAGGGTTGACCCAATCCAAGGCCCGTTTCTCTGCAGGGTTGACCCACTCCACCTTGAATGTCTACGTGTCGGTGGCCAGTCAGTGGGCAGACACCACTAGTTACACGTTTCCTCCACGGTGCACTGAGGCTGAGGCCTCTAGCCAGAGAAGCTTATGCTAAGCAGTGGATCATGATGCTTTTTCATAGCCTCGAGTCCTCTGATCTCCCCTCTCCTTTAGGGTTCAAGACTCACTCCTTCTGAAGTTGGCCTTCGGGACGTTGCGGGATGTCCCCGCCTACTTTGTCAGGTGCCTTCCTGTATTCTGCGCCACTCCTGGGTCCTTTCTCTCGCCTTAGCTGTGCTCTTCCACACTAGGCAGGGAT
>NW_015642216.1:0-858 GCF_001515625.1 Sinocyclocheilus rhinocerous | reverse complement strand
ATCAGAAGCAGAGCACAGCTGTGTGTCTATGAAGAGTGACCAGTCTATGGAGCCGCCATTGAAGTTTAAGAGTGGAGATTCATGGCCTGGTCTCAGGTATAACATTTGTATAAAAATATCAGATTATAGCATGACTGTCGGAGTAGGTTTCTGCAGAAAGCACACAACGCAGGACATTAGAAGAAACAAACAGTTTATTTCCAGCAAGGTTCTGAGCACACAGGGGTAACCAAAGTAGCAACCATACTACTCTGAAACATTATTTGTTGCTTATTGTATACTGATTCACACACTTTTCTTTAACAAAAATAGTAGGCAGTATGCACTGTGTACTGGACAGTAAGCAGTAAGCTAGTCAGTCCCTCCAGGATTTCTCGGGACGTTTTTCTGACTTTTACAACCTATAGTAACTGATTTTGTGGCAGCATTTCTTGTGTTGTTTTGCAGTGAAAATATACCACAGACAACATTGTTCTAACATTTTTATTACCTTTCTGACCTCAAGAATCACTGGGCTCTTTCATTTATAAAAAGAGAACGCTGAAAAATTAAAAGAAATATTTATCATATATCATATTTAATACATGAATTTCTAAGGACTCTAAATCATCAACATTAAAAATCTCTACAACATGATCAAAATCATTAGAAAAATCATGTTAAAATCTATCAAATAATGATACAACAGTGTTTTGAGAACATTTATTTGTTCATCCCGCAATCATTGTAGGCGTACTGAATTGCACACCGTTATAACAAATCACAGAGGCGTGAATGAATTGTCGCTTGTCGCCTGATCCACAAATGCACATTTTCATCGCTACATGCACAAATTATGATACTTTAATACAAACTATA
>NW_015642215.1:0-987 GCF_001515625.1 Sinocyclocheilus rhinocerous | reverse complement strand
CAGAATGCCAGCAAAGAGCGCTGCATTTATAATCTCTAAAAAACACCTCAGTTCATCGCAATATCACAAATCTCTGTTATAACACAACAAATATATGCATAATGAATATTTCATAATGTTTACAATTTGTGTGTTATAATGAGAGGATTCGTGAGCACGCACATTTCAGCACTGCATTGCAAACACGTGTTATAGCCTAAATTATGCTCTGCATAAGCTTGCACCTGTTAATCGTTTTTATTTTATATTAGTTCATGTTGCTTTTGTGCAATAGATGAATAACAATTTATTTGTTTGAGATATTTTATGTTTAGATATTTCTATTTTGCGGGAGGCCTGTGAATCCCGCACACACAGGAGCGTCTACCCGCCTCACCAGCACTCGCCCATCTTGTCCCGCGCCGCACTCTGTTGCGTTGGGTCTCGCGGGAGCAGATCTCTAATCCACTGGCACTGGACTCGACAGTGCGTGTGCTAAATCCTTTTTTACAATCTCTAGATTATAAAACACTGCATTCTGTCAGCAATGTAATGCGGCAGTAACGTATAGAGACCTCGTCTTGTAACTATACTCTAATTACTATTTTGAAAATTATAACGTGTTAAATTACTCCATTACTAAAAAAGTAATCAAATTACAGTAACGCATTAATAAGTGATGCATTACTGCCCAACACTGCTTATGTATAACTTTGTCTTCACGGTCAATTTTATGCATTCTTGCTGAATAAAAGTATCAATTTCCAAAAAGAAAAGCCTTACTGACCCCAAACTTTTGAACGGTAGTGTACATATATTCCCTTGGTGGTGCCTTAAAAACACTCATGCTTTCTACACACTGGCACAGAAGGGAAGGAGCTCCTCGCGACAGCCCCTCCCTGGCAGATTCCTCTGAGGAAGGATCTACTGACTCAGAGAAGGGTCACCCTGTGGTAGAGACCTGCCCGCTCCCGCAAAAATATATCTTATCTGGTCCCGCTCCCGCCC
>NW_015642214.1:2158-2884 GCF_001515625.1 Sinocyclocheilus rhinocerous | reverse complement strand
AATAATGATAAATGCTGACCAATAATTATATATATATATATATATTAAAACAAAGCAAAATGTAATTAGTTTTGTCATATGCCATATCTATGCATGAATACACACTAGACAAACGCAGCCAAGGTGAATACATCTCAATTTTCAGTCAAGTAATGAATGCACAAGTTAATGAAACAATTATATTTTATTTACTGACAACAGGAAACATGAATAAATGAGTAAAAGAATAAATAAAAGTAACCATGACAATAAATAAATACAAGTCATCGACACATGAAACAAAGCTTTATTCAAACAAACATGTATTTACAGGTGAACCCACATCTACTGCATCTCAACACAGCTGAGCCAGTTCTGCAGCTTTATTCTGATGAAGCAGCTGACCACTGTGTCCACCTTCAGCTGTCTCTGCCGTCCATCACGACCCTCACTGCTGCAGTCAGACTGAATCTGATCATGGATGAGAAAGGGACATCGAGGCTATCATTGCCTGAGTGCACAGAGAGGATGAGGCCCCCCGTACCACACAATCTTGAAGCAAGAGCAGGTGAACACATGCGGGACAATCTGGCTGCTGCTGTGTCTGCTCCAAACATTTGTGTGCCTGCTCTCCATGAGCACGACTACAGTTACACAGAGTAAAGCATTTTACAATTAATGTTGTCAGCATTTCATTCATTGCTTTTGTGGTGTAGTGGGCTAAACCACTGAACTGGTAAGCAGAAG
>NW_015642214.1:1348-1989 GCF_001515625.1 Sinocyclocheilus rhinocerous | reverse complement strand
ATTGACTGATGTTGTATGAGCAAACCAGCAGGACAAACTTGACCAAACTCACATCCTCAGTGTCTTTTGGTCTTTCTCTAGATGCTCTCGCTGGATCTGGGGTCACTGAGGATGAAGAGACCACAGCATCATCCGGCCCAGATGAGGCAGTAAGAGGTGGAGTGATGGAGCTACTCATCCATGGCACTGGACCATTTCCAGGATGCTGCTGTGGACTTCTCCATCCTCACTGCTCACACCAGTCTGCAGACATTTCAGATCCTGCACAGATGCACAAACACAATACAAAGCAGTCATTTTAACAGCACAATGTCATTTGATTTCTGTATTAGAAGTAACAGAATGATCTTACTTTATATTTTTGTTTCAGGTTTTCCCTTTTTTTCCCCACAAATGCCGCGGTCACCTTGCCTTGCAGGTGCTGCTCCACCACAAAAGCTCTGCAGCAAATGCACAGGAATCAAGAATCAGAAAAGTGCTGTGATAACTCGGTTTGAAATTACAATAATTGAAATAAAATACAACTTCAGATTTAAAAGATGTTTAATTCATTTCTGTAGTATACTCCCTCAAAGCCTTTGATGGTAGCATTCATTAGTTCATTAGCCGCTCTCGTCTCCGCCGGATAAGCAGACGTGTGT
>NW_015642214.1:0-158 GCF_001515625.1 Sinocyclocheilus rhinocerous | reverse complement strand
TCCATGGTGTAATGGTAAGCACTCTGAATCCAGCGATCCTCGTTCAAATCTTGGTGGGACCTGTTTTGCCACCAATTTAAGCAGGACCCTCTCCGAAATACATTTTAGCAGCGGAGAGCCCCAAAAGCTCACGTAGTTAACGTCGCTTCAACACACAG
>NW_015642213.1:1344-1478 GCF_001515625.1 Sinocyclocheilus rhinocerous | reverse complement strand
TCAGCTTTAGTAAAATAACCTGATAGCTGGGGAATTTACTAAATCGTGTTTTTTATGTTGTTTGTATTTGACGGTTTTTTTGAGCCCCTCTCTCTTTTAGAATTGCTGACATTTTTACTTATTGAATGTTGTTC
>NW_015642213.1:0-1080 GCF_001515625.1 Sinocyclocheilus rhinocerous | reverse complement strand
ACAGAAATAATTTATGTAGCTGACAGTAACCATAAATCATTCTTACCTGAACGTTGATACTGTGGAAAGATTTCCTGTTAACATAATCTCCCTCATGTGCCCCTGAGGGGTGTTTGATACGGCTATGGGTGCAATCCACTGCACCAATGACATTAGGGAAAGCTGTAAAAAATGAGTTTCCTACTGTGACTGTGCTAATGTAACACTTTTTTTGTTGTAATCTGTAATTAGTGTTACCTGCAATCTTGTAGAACTCCTCCTTGATGTGGTGGAATCTTCTGTGGCCAGGGAAGGTGATGAATATGTGCGCAAGTGATTTCAGTGCTAGACTAACATTTCTTATCGTGCGGCAAATAGTGCCTTTATTGAGGTTTTCAGCATCTCCAACAGAATAAAGGAACATGCCACTTGCTAAGAATCGCAGCGCTACACAGACCACCTGTGGGACAGTGAGAGCGTGGCTCCGTGCTGTTCTGTGTTGTATCTTTGGACCCAGCAGCCTACACAGATATTGGATGCCATCACCTGAGAGAAACATCTGTACCTCTCAGTCAGATATTCGTCTGCAAAGGCCAACAGGTCTGACCTGTCCCGGAAGACTCTTTCATGCCTGAATGCCTGAATCTTTTCATGTCTGAGTATTAACACTTCCTCGTCTAGTACATCATCCAACAAAGGGCACGCCATCGTTAAGAGGAAACACCTTAATCGGACATCTCAATAAATTAGAATGTCGTGGAAAAGTTCATTTATTTCTATATACTACATATTGACCTCGTCATGGACTTAAATGAAACCACCTTTGCAACTTCATCAGCCATTTCTTATAATCTCAACAACTGCAATAATATATGTATTCATCAAACCTCTGACAGCAATATGAACAGTCTTCATAATAACACTAAAATAGGCATACTTAGATGAATGACAGTATATCTAGTATTTTAATGCAGGATAATTAAAATGATGCAACATATTTACAGAAGACCATGGAGTGACTGTAAAACACATAAATTTCTAGTAGGATTGACAGCGGAACTAACGTCTCAGGTTACTTATGTAACCATGGTTCCCTGAGTA
>NW_015642212.1:824-1037 GCF_001515625.1 Sinocyclocheilus rhinocerous | reverse complement strand
ATACCGGTATTACCGGTGTTGTCACACGCCGATTAACCGGTGGGGGAATTTCCTCACCGACACAACCCTAGTTCTTGTCCTGGTTGGGGGAAACCAGTCCGAGGAAATATGTAGCTCATGATTTCTATCATGGATTTACATATGTGATAGTCAGGCTGTGCATCTCTTTGACCATTAATCTTGGTTATTTGCCCCAAATTTGACAATCTCCTT
>NW_015642212.1:328-634 GCF_001515625.1 Sinocyclocheilus rhinocerous | reverse complement strand
TCAGCACCAATCTGATCAAATCTTAAATTGTCTGATTCGCTCTGATACCCTACAGTATACACACATATATTATGTAAACAAAAACCTTTATTTTGGATGTGATTAATCGCGATTAATCATTTGACAGCACTACTATAAACTAGGGCTGGGCGATTTTGCAAAAAAATTAAATCTCGATTTTTCTAGAATGTTTGACCGATTCTCAAATTTTTTTTTACGTTTTTTAACTATCAAATTAGAAATTGTAATTACAACATGATTCAAGTTACTTTTTCTTTATTAACCCTCTAGTTAAAGAAAATTCCA
>NW_015642212.1:0-187 GCF_001515625.1 Sinocyclocheilus rhinocerous | reverse complement strand
CTTGTCTTATACATATTATGTGTTCAGAAATAATACGAGGAAAATGCTTTTAAAAAATTCCAAAAGTCACGGTAATTCAAATTCAAAATGACTGAAGGTATAACACCAGTAGACTATCATTACCTATAAATGTTCTGTAAATCAGCAGCAGCTTTCAGCCTGTCACCATGATGCAAACATGAAATAT
>NW_015642211.1:0-837 GCF_001515625.1 Sinocyclocheilus rhinocerous | reverse complement strand
GAGTTCAGCTCATGAAAAATGGGGGCAAAAACAAAAGTGTTGAGTGTATAATTTTGTTCAGTGTATATATTAAAGGTGTTATAATTGTCACGCTTTGCCTACTGTGCAAGAGATGAGGAGACGAAGGAGCGCGGAGACGAAGGAGAATTAACATCAAAGGTCTTTATTCATTCTAACAGGCAGGAACACACACGTAGGGAGATGATTGACAACATTCAATACCGGACAACCAACTCAGAATAGGAAACTCTTTAAATACACATGACATGACTAGGGGAAGACGAGAAACACCTGGCATCAATAAACATAATTAAACATGAGGGAAAACTGGGTCATGGAACACGTGGGGAGCAAAACACAAGACACAGGACAGACATTACTCCCCCCTCCACGGAAGGCGCGTCCACGCACCCCACAACATCCAACATCCGTTCCGGGACCCATGGCGGAGCAGGCAGACCGGGAAGCCATGGCGGAGCAGACAGTTCAGGAGGCCATGGCGGAAAAAAAAAATACTTGGGGAAAATCTCAACCCCTAAGACCCTCCGTGGGTCTGACGTGGGAACTGGAACCCTCTCTGGGCTAAACTCGGGGACTGGAGCCCTCTCTGGGCTAAACTCGGGAACTAGAGCTCTCTCTGGAGCTCTCTCTGGGGCTGGAGCCCACACTGGAGCGAGCTCTGGGGCTAGGATGAGGGCGGAGAACAGTCTTTTTCTCCTCATCCTCCTCCGTTGGTTAGAGGTAAACGGCACGGCCAGCAGGCTTGAGGGCTGAGCGGCCGGCGGGCTTGACGGAGGAGCGGCCGGTGGACTTGACAGAGGAGCGGCCAGCGGGCTT
>NW_015642210.1:0-536 GCF_001515625.1 Sinocyclocheilus rhinocerous | reverse complement strand
TGAGATAGGATTCAAACCAGCGAAGTGGAATCCCTGTGATGCCCAATGATGAGAGGGCAGACAGGAGGAGCTGGTGATTGACAGTGTCAAAAGCAGCAGATAGATCTAGCAGAATAAGAACTGATGATTTGGAATAAGCTTTTGCTATTCGCAAGGCTTCCGTAACTGACAGTAACGCAGTCTCAGTTGAATGGCCACTCCTGAAACCTGACTGGTTAGCTTCCAGTTTGTTGTTCTGTGAAAGAAACAATGATATCTGGTTGAAAACAACTCTTTCGAGGGTTTTCGCTATGAATGGAAGGAGAGAGACAGGTTTGTATCTGTCTGTAAGTGAAATGTTTAATGTAGGTTTTTTGAGCAGTGGGGTTACCCGAGCCTGCTTGAATAAAGTGGGGAAAGTGCCTGTGAGGAGAGATGTGTTGATGATATGTGTGAGTGGTGGTAAAAGTGTAGGAGAGATTGCTTGGAGAAAGTGTGAGGGGATTGGGTCCAGAGGGCATGTTGTAGGATGGCCGGAGAGGAGAAGTTTTGATACT
>NW_015642209.1:430-585 GCF_001515625.1 Sinocyclocheilus rhinocerous | reverse complement strand
TTAATGTTAATAACTGAAACCTTATTGTAAAGTGTTACTGAAGTTGTATATATTGTTCTGTGTATGTGTGATTCACAGTCTTAATGATTTGGATTAACCCTTTAATTGCTGTATCCCTTACAGACTGCCAGCCAGACGGTTACTGTAAATGCATG
>NW_015642209.1:0-235 GCF_001515625.1 Sinocyclocheilus rhinocerous | reverse complement strand
GAAAATTGGCACACACATTGGAATCTGCGGTCATGAGGACGCCGCTGAGACTGGGACCCGCGCGTGGCACAGGGGCTCTACGGCGCCCCCTGGAACACAGTTTTAAAACTTGATGTATAGCTCACACATACTTGCACGAATTCATATGAAACTCTGTACACATATAGATCGCATTGAGCCGAACAAATTACACACTGCATGTCATAGGCTCTGCCCAACAGGAAGTTGGCTATTC
>NW_015642208.1:0-2258 GCF_001515625.1 Sinocyclocheilus rhinocerous | reverse complement strand
TCAGGCAAACCTGCATGTAGCTCAGCAATCCTGTCTCTTGCTAAAGACTTCAATGGCCATCAAGAGCTCTTCATGTCCCTGAAATACAGTGGGATGCCACAGATCCAACAGGGGAGAGTTACAGTAAACATCCTTTCATTAAAAATTACTTTCCTCAAATATAGATTTAGTGTGAGGCAGACAATGTTCAGAACTTCACTAGATGCATTTTTAAAGAAAGAAGCTACAATAAGGTGTTACAGTTAAACCTTAAAAACTATGCTTGCCTTGTGCACTATGCAAGGCAAAAACAAAGAGCAAAATCAAGCAATGCATCCTGAATTTTTTTTGAAAGGTCACAGCATGGGAATCAAGTTCTTACACTTTTTGAACTTCAATGCAAAGAAAACAATTGTATATCCTTGGGTTTCCATGCAGTGCATGTGACGAAATTTCAACTGTGTCAAAATAGAAACAGAAATGGGGGAGATGGAACAAGAACTACTATTTGAGATCGCAGCAACACGAGGTGGTTAAGAGACAGTGTTGCTGGACAGAAATAGTGAAAACATTGGACAAGGATGAAACTTTTAGCGTGCATATGTTGACTGCCTGTGTTCACGAACAATATCGAATTTCTGAAAGGAATGAAAATGAGGGTTTGATGGATAAAATTGCATGCATTCGGATGGCAGAACATCTTTTCAAAAATAACTTTCAGTAGACAAGAATGCCACAAATCGATTTTGAAAATTGTGAAAATTATGTGGTTTTTGGACCTTTATAACAACGCATACCATTGTAAAGTCTGTTAGTTCATCCCTCACAGCCTCGTTTTCATCTGTGTAAAATTCAATATGGCGTCTAACCCAGTGTTTCCCAACCTTTTTCTGCCGCGGCAGTTTTGATATGTTAAAAATCCCACGGCAAACCACTAAGCATTATAAAAAAGAAAAGAAAAAAGAAAAGAAAAGAAAAGAAAGGGGAAAAGTTTTTTTTTTTTCAATAATTAAACATTGCATCATCAGAGTTGGTATTTTGGCACTTGCACTTAATTTCTGAAGATCATACTCAAATGGAGTTAACAAGGTTTTTGACGACCAAATGACAGAGATCTGTGTTTTGTCTATCATTAGAACGGCCGCATGAGGCAGTAAATTAATAGCACCACATTTTCATCAGATTGCAGGTTATAAAGTTTAATGTAGCTATATGGGCACTCAGTTTCTCTTGTTGTTTAATACATCTGGCCAAAATCTCACGACATAAAAGACGAAACATTATGCACAGGATATTTAAAACGTACAAAAATGCATTGGCTACAACTAGACAGCAAATGCTAAGACTCTTCTGTGCTCTATAAACATTAGCCTTTATAGACAGCGTTTCTTGAGTAAAGGAAACGCTGTACTTATTCAAACATTAGTTCTTTATTTGTGACCCTGGACCACAAAACCAGTCATAAGGGTCAATTTTTCGAAATTGAGACTTATACATCATCTGAAAGCTGACAATATTTGGCCGATATACAACTATTTGAAAATCTGGAATCTGAGGGTGCAAAAAAAATCAAAATATTGAGAAAATCGCCTTTAAAGTTGTCCAAATGAAGTTCTTAGCAATGCATATTACTAATCAAAAATTAAGTTTTAATATATTTACAGTAGGAAATTTACAAAATATCTTCATGGAACATGATCTTTACTTAATATCCTAATGATTTTTGGCATAAAAGAAAAATCTATAATTTTGACCCATACAGTGTATTTTTGGCTATTGCTACAAATATACCCCAGCGACTTAAGACTGGTTTTGTGGTCCAGAGTCACATTTACCCTTGCATTACAAAAGAAGTAGACGACTGTCTTCAAACTGCGTGTCGCAGCACTTCATTCTGAATGGGGGCGGGGTGGAGTTATGAGGTTTGACTGACAATTTGAGGATCCAATGGCATTACGAGGTTTAGTCACAAGCTCTATTGAATGCTTTTCATTGGTTAAATATTTATAAAACCCACAAACAAACAACGATGACCGATAGCACTGATTTAAAATACTAATAACGAAATATAATAGCGATAAGAAAGTTTTTGATAATTTTCCACGCACAATGGTTGGGAAACACTGGTCTAACCTGACTAAGGTCTATGGATGACACTTTGAAAGGCTACACATTTGGCTGTAAGCAAACGCTTAGCATTCACATCAAAACCAAAGTATTAAGCTGCAAAAACAGCTTGTTATGGACCTCTTTAAACCTCTTTGAGTCTAGCTACAATA
>NW_015642207.1:810-958 GCF_001515625.1 Sinocyclocheilus rhinocerous | reverse complement strand
TCATATGACCCCTTTAAACAAGTATTAGATCGCACAGTAATGTGTGAAAACAATCGGCAGGCCGTTGGCGCCTTCTGCAGGTCTTTGTAGTAATGTGTAATGTACATTAGCTCTATTGTTTATAATACATTATGTATTTTAACAATTT
>NW_015642207.1:0-130 GCF_001515625.1 Sinocyclocheilus rhinocerous | reverse complement strand
TGATTTCAGTGATTTGGACTATGAGATGGACACTTGCTTCTTGCACTTTATGTTGCACTTTATTTTTTTACTTTTGGATTTCATATGGTTTAATGAAATAGTTTAATAAAATATTCTTAAGTAAAATTGT
>NW_015642206.1:1408514-1408640 GCF_001515625.1 Sinocyclocheilus rhinocerous | reverse complement strand
ATGAAACTATTGAGTACTCCTGTTCGCAGCGCTAGGGCGGGAGATCATCAATTTTGACTGATGAAATGTTGCGGAGGCTTGAACGAGTTATGTGATCGCATATATCGGCTTCACAGACAGCGGGGT
>NW_015642206.1:1394656-1408085 GCF_001515625.1 Sinocyclocheilus rhinocerous | reverse complement strand
TACCTTACAATAAATGCGATCTCCGACGAGCAGTCGATAACGTATCTCTGTAGATTCCCTCCAAATTTCCAAATGTCTTGACCCCGCCTCTGATCCAATTTCATTGGTTGAATCTTTCAACCAATCATTTTCCTTTCTGCCCTTAGAACAACTTTGAGTAAGTAAAACTCCCATGAGCACTCAATGATCCAGCACTATGTGGAAGCCCAACTCATCTGGAGATCCAGATTACGATCCCATTCCTGAACCCACAGCCCACACACATCAAAACCCACTAACACAGTGGAAAACCAGGAAAACAGACAATCAAACCCTTGACAGCACAGAAAACATTCATTGGAGATGGACCATACTATTCATATTTCCTGTGTTTTGTACTGTGTGCAATAGATAATGCCCTACAAATGCATGTGAGATGTCTGTGAACGGGCATATTATCTGGAAAGTATCAGGTACTGTTTCACATGTCATATTTGAATACACACACCTCATTAAAAAAAGGAGTATTCACATACTCTCTAAATTATAAACCTCATACAACATTTTAACAAGTCCTAAGAATGACATCTTATAGATAACGAGTACACGTATGGAATAGATGTCTCAGTGACATATGTGCTAAAAGTGTAGAGATTTATATTTAGTGTGTTTGGTGTAAACATAAAGGTGAAAACACAGAGGAATACTGAAGTTCCCATTGATCACAGATGCTTCTGATTATAGACTTCTTGGAACATATAAGTTTAGCCCTGCAAACTTAAAAGAGAACCAACTTAAATTCAATCTCTCACACATGCACATTCTTTAAAAAAAATAAAAATAAAAATAATCACAAGAATGTGTTCTGCCATG
Source organism: Sinocyclocheilus rhinocerous (assembly GCF_001515625.1). Classification (NCBI taxonomy): domain Eukaryota; kingdom Metazoa; phylum Chordata; class Actinopteri; order Cypriniformes; family Cyprinidae; genus Sinocyclocheilus; species Sinocyclocheilus rhinocerous. The sequence goes on along the minus strand of NW_015642206.1, from coordinate 1,407,233 downwards.
TTAGTAAGCCTAATGCAAAACAGGACTGCTAATAATAATCTGCTGTTCCTGACCAACAAGAATATATATAGCCTACGCTGTGCATCAAAAGGATGGAATAATTTAAATTTTTTTATGTTTTTGAAAGAAGTCTGCTCTCGAATGTGTTATTTGATTAAAAACAGTAATATTGTTAAATAATATTAAAGTTTAAAATGTAATTTATTCCTGTAATTTTCAGCAGCCATTACACCAGTCTTCAGTGTAACTTTATTTATTTATTTATTTAGAAACCATGAAATTTTCCCCATGAAGATTCTTTGATGAATAGAACATTCAAAAGTTTGAAATATAATAATAATAATAATAATAATAAACTTTTATAACATTAATAATGTCTTTGACACTTGATCAATTTAATGCATGCAAAAAAATCGTACTTATTTCAAACTTATTTTAGTGTTAGTGTATCACATTTCTATAAAAATATTAAGCAGCACAACAGTTTTCAACATTGATAATAAGATGAAATATTTCTTGAGCACAAAATCAACATATTAGAATGACTTCTGAAGGATCATGTGACACTGAAGTCTGATGTAAAGGCTGCTGAAAATTGAGCTTTGCGTTACAGGAAAAAATAACATTTTAAAATACATAAAAAATAGAAAACAGTTACTTTGCACATTTCTTCTGATGACACCCTGATTTTACGGGTATGTCACCAAGATGTCTATTCCATGTGTGCTCTTTCATCTTAAAGATGAAAGTTGTTTGTGAAAGATTCATTTTGTAATGGTTTTGAGTGTTTTTTGTAGTGTTTGTTTGTAATGGTTTTAAGGGTTCTTTGGGTTCATGTGTTTTTTAAGGTTTTAATTAATGCTTTTGTTTCATCTTCAAGTCTTGTACTGTTTCTGTCTCCCATGTTCATCATCTTTCTGTTGCTTGATCCCTCCTGTCATTTGTACCCAGATGTTTCTTGTTTGTTAATTGCTGCATACCGAGGAGATAATACCTTGAGAAAGCTTCCCATTCATCTGACTGCAATGTATTTACAGCATTTTTTCCAACAGGGCCATACTAACCAGCCCTTGTTTTTACTAAAATAAAGCATTTAGCTCCACTATGTTTGCTCTCATGTAACCCTACATTACAGGGATTTTCTACAACACATCACTAAAATGTTTCCTGTGATTATTAGAATGAGAAGCAGATGTTTTGTGGCTTCTTTTATCAGATGTTTAAAACCACATATGACTGACGTAAAAGTGATGCTTCCCATAGGATTCACACTTTCAGATGTTTCGGTGATGTTATACATTTAGCATTTTACTACTTTTAAACAAAACTTAACACTTCAAAACACACACATTATGAACACATTTGTCCTTCTTCATGCCATGATTTCTGAAAGAAAAAAAGTAACTATAACAAGTTATTATAAAAGATATTTCATCACTGTCTAGTTAAACATGTAAATATATATATTTTTTCTCACTAGCATAATGCTAGCTTGCTAATGAAAGTTTATTTGACTGGACGAAGTGTAGCTGGAAGCAAATAGGTTTGCTGTGAATGATCAGCAATACTTTGTATCTCCACCCTCAAGCTCAGACAATGAATTATTTAAAATAACCTGCAGCTACACTAAGTGGCAATACAAGAAGAAAGAGAATAGCAAAAAGGGGTTTTGTTCTTCAGTCTGGAGAGAATAGTCCTACCAAATTAGAGTGTGAAAAACAGGTTGTGCACATGCATAGGGACATTTTTCATTTTTTTATTTGCTTGTGCATTTGCCTTCTAATTTTGTTTACTTGTATGAGAGTGGTAATATAAAGTACATTACACTGTATATTACCAAATGAAAAGTCAGTATATTTTAAACTTGATAAACCTCTGTTAAACACTCTCAGAGAGACAGAGTATAAATATCAAAGTAACAAGTATTGTACCATAATATGCTAAACAAATTGTAAACAGTTTGCAGGAGACTTAATACATTTTCCATTTCTCTCCATTTAATCTCATTGTGTAGGAGAAGCAATTAACATATATTATTACAGATCTCATTAACTGTATAATTTTTCTTTCCTCTGGACATGTACTCAATGTATTGAGGAGGAACAGATTGCTTCAAAATTAGCTTGCAGGCCACACTTCCTCTCAGCCATCTGATTCTGTCGTGTCTGGAGCTGCTGTTATCTCTGAGCTGTCTAAAGGCATCAGGGAAAACAAACAGCAGGGATAAAGCCTGAATCAGAGAGTTTCATGGGTTGGTGATCCTGGTTTCCAACATCAGTCCTCGTCCAGAAGTCTTGTTCTGCCTAGCCAGCAAACACACGTCCCATAGATCACTGCTGACCTTTTCGTTTTCCACGTGAATGTTTGGCAGGCTGGACAACGCAGGTGAACATCACTCATGCCATGCTACAGTGTACTTGTCAATCATGTTGGTGTGTCTGGAAGCTGAGAGTAACACAAGCTGAAGGACTGGGGAGGAGGAAGGGAGAAGAGGACGCTCTTATTATACTTACATTGACTGACACTGCGGCAGAGCAAAAAAATATCAGCTGGCTTGACATCCACATTTTAACATAAGCCATACATGGATGTAGATTTGAGTATAGATGGTAGGAATATGTACCTACCAGAATTAAGCGACTGCTGGATAATCCCTGCTGAATACGTTTCTAGTGATCAGTTTGACTGACGGTGACAAAATAAGTATGTGCCGTACCTGTGCATGTTTCTGTGTCATGTTTTAATTATTAAAATATTTAATTTTCCTTTCTGCCTTAAACTAACAGTTGCAATCTATGTAGGGGATTTAAATGTTATATCATCTACACTTAACAGTTTGGTCATTTTTATTCTGAGTACAAGGTAGTGGGCAATTCTCATGTCCTTAAGGGTGAATTGTGTAATTTTTGCATTGTAGAGTAGAATTACAATACTTATTTTTCGAATGGGTTTCCGAAACGCTAATCTAATCTGCCATTGGTCAAAAAAACAAAAAACACATCACCCCATTGGTTGAGCCAGTGTTGCTATGTCAGGCTGGTCAAATAAACAGAGCACTATTTTGAAAACAGCACAGAGACACAACACAGTCTTTATTAACCTACAAGTTTAGATGAAGTATTTTAACATAAACAATTGACACACTTTAGTTTTAGAAACTTTTTTCGAAATAACAGATTCAAAATGGCAGACTCACAGTAAAAGTAACATGATTTGATTATATATATTCAGTGTGTGTGTATTTCAAGACATAAAAGGCTTATAGTAGTAGAAGTATTTTAACAAAACAATGACACACTTTAGTTTTAGAAAGTTTTTTTTTTTTTTTTTATAAGAACAACTGATCATTTGCAACAGACAGAATCACGGCAAAGACCACATGATGTAGTATTTTATATATACTCGATCCTTGATGTACCCAATGAGGAATTGTAATTAATTTTATTTATAATTATTCTGATTGTTCCTCACACCTACAGCAAATTCATCTCTCTGGCACGACCTAGATATAATCAGGAACGTTATTGTCACACCACCTGACAATTCTTTGTGTAACCTAGTTTTGTGTGTAGAAAGTGTTTGTTGGTTTTCTTCCCGCTTTGAAAGCGTGCTATCCAAAACATCAATTGATATAGTGCTTTTTAGTGACAAAGCCTCATTGAAGGAGCAAAGAGTAGAGACATTGTATTGTTCTTCCTATTGTTCTACAATCCCATCGAGGCAGAGCTCCACTCTGTGTCCCCTGGTTCTGCCACATTGCCTACCTCTTGACGGTTTTCCCTGATTTCCTCTCCTCTTTTTCTTCTTCTTCCTCCCTTTCCATCTGACCCCAGTACTCTTCTCATTTCTTTCTCTTTTTTTCTTGAATCCCCAATACTTCTCTCCCCACCCATTTCTCAGCTTTCTTTCGTTTCATCTCATCTCTGTCATTTTCTTCCCTCTCTACTCTCCTGCCTTTTTTCACCATCTCTCCCCCTTCACTGAAGGTTTATGTGCTTCTTTTGCCTCTTTGTGCTGCAGCCGAGCCTTCATCTCTGCTGCTGTAGCTCCATTGGCAGGCTGCCAAAGCCTGTTAGTACAGAATCCTGCCCGTTCCTCAAACACCATCCACTGCACTTGCATTAGGACTCAGCCCATCGTTACAGCCAGGCCATCAGACTGGAATCATCCCATCAGCTTTTTAAAATACTGAGGGGTGAATTCACTAAACAGCTGTGACACTATAGGATTTTTCATTCACTAATCAACTTCAGTCTACACAATATTTACTCTGGTGTAGTACTGCAGCATGAGCATTTAAATGAAGCCATTGTCATCCTTTTCAGCCCAAACACGTCAGTTTACTTTTCACAAAAGTTAGTGATATTTACCTGGTAGAATTAATGTTGTGCTAGTACGGCATAAACAGTATTTTAACATTTTGTAGTGATCATGGTGGTAATTAAATTTAGTAATTAAATAAAGATGTAATTTTACTTGATAATTGTACTTTAGGATCACACCTCAGGACAAACCCGGTTCTGTGGGGGTCCTAGAGGGTGCTAAGCACTCTTAGGGTGCTTTCACACCTGGCCCGTTGTTTCGGAACCTGGCGCGTTTCCCCCCTTAGCTCAGTTAGTTTGGGCATATTTGAACACGGTAATCGCGCTCGGATCTGCGGCAAAACAATCGGTCCGAGATCGCCTGAATGAGGTGGTCTCGGCTCGATTGAAAATGAACTCTGGAGCGGTTCGGTTGTAGTGAGAAAGCAATCCGATCTAACGGACCAACGAACCAGGCTATATCACAATGTTTAATGGGTAATTATGTAAGTTCCGTGAAAAGCATTAGCTTTGTTGTTTTGCTAATACTTCAAAATGAACCTGTGAATGTCTGTGGGTGAGCACGTCTTCGCCATTCAAAATCAAAGCGCACTTTTTCATTTTATAATGCCATCTTATTTGCTCTTCTTCCGAGTAGGTGCATTTAAAAAATTTTTTCCAGATGAATCCTGGACTCCTGCTCAAAATGATAAATTAATATAACGACAGCTACAAAAAGCTACAAAAAACAACAACAATAAGACTGCAAAACTGTTGTCATTCCATCCTGACGGATGACAGCCTTGACAGCTAAGTGGAATCCCGGAAAATAAACTGTGGAACTTTGACCAATGAGACAACAGTTTACTCGCGCGTGACTTGTATTAACAAATTTGGCCCGTTTAGAAACTTTGCCATGTGAAAGCGAACTGCACCAAGAATAAAAAGCAACATTGTAATAATTTTAATCCCTGTTTCAGAACAAAGCAATCGATTTACAGGCGTGAAAGCACCCTTTAACAAAAGCAAGCTCACCCTCACTGTAATAATTGAACATTGGTGAAACAGAGTTGGCAAATGCTCTAGTGCAGTGGTTCTCAAACTTTTTACACCAAGTAGTACCACCTCAAAAAATATTTGGCTCTCCAAGTAACACCATAATGACCAACATTAAAATACAGTAGCGTAGTAGGCCTAATTATTCAGCTACAGCTATGCACAGTTTAAATATTAGGCAGTTTTATTCCTAATAAGAATATGTATTATTGTCGGCCACTTTAAACATTGCAAATACAGTTTGAACATTAACACTGCACTGTGCTTACATACAGGTAAATAAAAAACTTAAATGATTACATTAAAATGTACTGTACCTAAAAGTTATATAAAAACTGCACTGTACTTAAAAAGTAAAAAAAAAAACTGTACTGTACTTACATGTAAAGTAAAACATGTACAGTACTTGAAAAAATTAACACAGGCATCATTTAGCCACCTGGCAAACTTTTAAAAAGTGTTTTAACAGTGTTTCCCAACCTTTTTTCTTCCACGGCACAGTTTTGATATGTAAAAAATCCCACGGCACACCACTAAGCATTACACACAAAAAAAAAAGATAGAAAGGGAAAACTTATTTTTTATTTTTCCAATAATGAAACATTGTGTCATCAGAGCTGGTATTTTGGCTTTATATATGATCAGACACTTGCACTTACTGTCTGAAAGTTAATGAGGTTTTTGATGCGCGAGTGACAGAGATCTGTGTTTTGTCCATCATTAGAACGGCCGCCTCTGAGGAAGTAAATTAATAGCATCACGTTTTCACCAGTTTGCAGGTTATAAAGTTTATTGTAGCTATATGGGCACTCCGTTTCTCTTGTTGTTAATACATTTGGCCAAAATCTCACAATATAAAATACGAACAGCTATGATATTTAAAACGTACAAAAGTGTATTGGCTACAACTAGACAGCAAATGCTAAGACTCTTCTCTGCTCTTTATACACACAAAAACATTAGCCTTTATAGACAGCATTTCTTGAGTAAAGGAAACGCTGTACTTATTCAGACATCAGTTCTTTATTTACCCTTGTATTGCGAAGAAGTAGACGTCTGTCTTCAAACTGCACGTCGCGGCGCTTCATTCTGAATTGATGCGGGGTGGAGTTATGAGGTTTGACTGACAATTTGAGGATCCAGTGGCGTTACAAGGTTTAGTCACAAGCTCTTTTGAATGCTTTTCATTGGTTAAATATTTGTAAAACCCACAAACCGGCATAACAATGACCAATAGCACTGATTTAAAATAATAACTAAATATAATAGCGATAAGGACGTTTTTGATAATTTTCCATGGCACACCCGACAACAGTGGCTTAGAAACACTGTTTTAACATGAATTTATATTTAAGTCAGTGATTCCTCTGCGTACCACTAGAGGGAGCCCGTACCACACTTTGAGAATCAGTGCTCTAGTGCATATGCTTGTGTTTGCGCCAGCATCAAATGTTTCTATTTACAACGGGGTTTTGCAGCGTTCAGCACTTGAGTCAATCACAGACATGTCTGTTGATCTCTTGAACCCTCAATACCACTCAAAACATCTTAGTTCTGCATGCTCGTGAATCTTCACAGTGAGCAGATTCATTGACTGAACAGACGTTCTTGTGCAGCAGAACTTTGATTTTATGATTTTGAAGAATATGATAAGTGTATAATCAATTCAGAATTTGAATAAAAGTTTTGTTTTTGATGCTGCTAAGAAGATATTTAAATGTGGGATTCACATTCATAATTGCAATGATTGACATAGTGATGACCATAGCAATGGATGGGAAAAATATGGCCAGTAGATGTGCCTTAAGCAATATAAATTTAGACTAATAGATTCTAATTCTGCTTAGACATTCCATCTTCACTTTACTAGAGCATCCCATCTAATTTCAGAAGCACCCTCAGTGATTTGATTCTGGAAGCGGGCCTGCCTCAAGATACCTTTTCATACATGACAGATGTTTGGTGTGACACACAGGATGTAATTAAACTCGGGGGTCTGCTAGTGCCATGAAAGATCCCGACCCCCAACTGCTCCAGGCACCTGTTAAACAAAAGATGACTGAGAAAAAATGTGCCTGTTGGAAATAAACCAATAAATACGATAAATGCGATAAATACCTTCAGTTCCTCAGGTCGTCCAGAGAGCTCTTACAGCAATACAGTAGCTCATATAGATGGCCTCAACCTTAATAGACATGGACTAAAAGCCACAAAACTCTCATTTTGATTTCATGGGGTGTGTAATAAGTTTAGTCTTGAGGGAAGAACTCCTAAGCAGTCATTTAAATGGACCAATATATATATATCAGGTTGTATTAAAAGTGTCAAGCCAACCAAATTCGGTCCTTTCTCAAAAGAACTTACTAGCACATCTGAATTAGCCTTCTCATGTTTCATGTTCATTCGATTATATTTAATGGATGCACTGAATATATGGACTGTATTCAGGTGAAATACACCCAGTATTGAGTTATAGCAAAGGATGTACCGCATCATAAAAAAGTGAATAAACCAGACCAAGTTCCACTATTTTAAATAGCCACTTAGTAAATCATAGCAGCTTGGGCTGAGCTGAAAGTTAACAGAGTGTCATTTTTATGTCTTTAACCAGCTTAGCGTCTGCTATTTCTTTCCCACTGAGCTGAGCAGAAGATAAGCTGATAAACTAATGATATACTCTCAGTATGGTTTCAGTCAGCAAACAAACTGCACTTGTCTGTGCTCAATGCAGGAAAAATGAACTGTGTATTTTTATAACTATTTATTGAGACCACTGAGAAACAAGCCCTTTTGCATCAGCCTAATGTTTGATAGATATGAACGGCATGAATTAATAAAATGCCTACAACCATTACATGTTCATTTGAGTTACTGAATCATCACTTGGTGAAGGTCCTCGGAGACGTCACGCTTCAACTATATAGTGCTGGAGCTCATCTGGTGTAATACGCAAAGAAGAAAAGTAGGATTCAAAACATTCATATGCTATTGTTAAACAGCAGATTCATTCGTAGTAGTTGTGCACCAGTAGTAGCTCTCATACTGCAGAGGAAATTGAAACCATTTAAAGATCTAACAGTATGAAGTGCTATGACATATGTTATGGATTTTTTTGTAAGGACTGCATTTTCTACTGACCTTCATCAGCTTCACATCTACCACTGGCACATTTAGTACATTTAGTTGAAAAACAGGCGAGTAGAGCACCACTTGAGTAAATCATGTAAATACATGTTCATATTTGTTTATACGGCTGTAAATACAGTACACAATACACAAACCTGTACATAATTCTTCTGTTCCATATGTTATTTTTATTATTTTTACTTGTTATACAAAACATCTCCAAAATATTTGTATTGCGTATTTTATTCCCCCATTCAGATAAAATATAGCCAATAAAATGCATAAGAACAAGTAGTACTGAAACAATCTGAACCTTAAGAGTCATTGGAAATATTGGCTGGCAGAAACACTTTGACTCAAACATATTTCAGCCACATGGGCATCCATCGGATTACTGGTCATTTTGTAAATTTATGCTTCAAATGTATGAGGTCAGTAAATTGTTTTAATGTTTTTGAAAAGACGTCTGTTATGCTCAGCAGTGCTGCATTCATTTGATCAAACATACTGTTAAAACAGTAATATTGCAAAATGTTATTTAGTTTTCTTTTTAAATATATTTTAAATGTAATGTATTCCTGTGATGGCAAAGTTGAATTTTCTCCAGTGTTTAGTGTCATACGATCCTTGAGAAATCATTCTAATATGCTGATTTGATGTTCGAGATATATTTGTTATAATATTTCTTGAGCTACATATTTTTCAAGATTTATGATGAACAGAAATGTCAAAAGAACAAGATTTATTTCAACATTATAAATATCTTTACTTAAAAAATATTTGTAAGCAATTTCATGTGTCCTTGTTGAATAAAAGTATTAATTTCTTTAAAAAATATAATAATTTTAATAAAATCTTACTGACCCTAAACTTTTTAACAGCAGTGTACATTTATAACTTTTTGCAAACATTCATATCTAGAATGACACAGAGTTGATCAACTAAAACATGTATTATTCATCAGTTAGTTCCCGTTCTTCAATTTGACTGGATGGGCAACATTCCAAGAGTGCTGATATGAAGTCCAACAAGCTATTAGTGGCGAATAATTTTGATAAGGGTCATTCTTAGATGCTCTTTTACGGTAATTCAGATGGATTGTTAAATATTTATGAGGCTCATTGTTGTGGTGGACACAATGTAAACATTACAGAAGACCTGAATATTGTTTGGATGCAATCTCCCTCCACGTATTGAAACGGCATAGTATTGATATTATAAATTTTTTGCCTGATTGTCAGTCAAGCAATAGCAGTTGCCTCCTGAATTTGCATGAATCTCAGTTATCCAACTTCCGAACCTTTTTTGTATAGTAACAGACTAAACTGCACTAAGAACAGTTCTGTCCTTTTTTTATCGTATACCTCAGCCTCTGCAGCCCCCATCTCTAACACTGTCTCCCACTGCACCCATGTCTTCCGTTCTTCTGCGCGGTTAATCCTCATCCGAGCGTCTCAGAGCAGCACCAGAGCAGGTGTCCACGCAGTAGGGGTCACTGCTGCCTACTGGAAAGGCCATTTCCCCCTTCCCTCGGCTCTCTCCCTGGATGTATGGCAACCAATTTAGCACTTACTGTTACAGCCCTTCATGCCGGAGTGCTATTCATCTCTCTCATTATCCCCCGACTGAAAACTGCTTTGAGCCGAACTGGAAAAAGGTTGCGAGACCGTGGGCCACGGCCAATCAGAGTTTGGCCTGAGACTAACTATAACAGCAGATGTTGTTAAAGGCTAGATAAAGGGTTAGAAGGTAGTTATAGGGGAGTGTGGCACACTTGGAAGATTTTTAAAAATCCTTCAGTCGTGGAGAAAGCGAGAGAGATTCTGGAGTTATTTTCGGTTCTGGGAGAGGCATGGCAATGAATGTGGATTGGGGGAAGGCTGGAAGCTTAAGAGACATGTATACACGCATGCACCACTGTCACACACACACTCCACCTCCATCTCCTTGCTCTGTGGAAATGGCCCTATGTGCTCTGAACACTAAATCAGGTTAAGCCTCCACTGTCTCCCGGCTAGCAGAGCACTTCATCACTCACACGGCAGACAATGCCACAGCAAAGGACAATCCCTCCTCTCTGTCTACCTCTGCATGTGCATACTAATAGATATGAGTTGTAAAATCCTTCCAACATTTTTGTGTCTCTGTTTGATCTCTTCAAAACCACCTGGTGCAGGTTTGAAATGGATTTCACATATGTAATGTTCACAAAAACATGTTTTTCTACAGTTTTGTTTCGCATGCCATGCCTTGAAGGCTAATTTCATCCGAACATATGTGATGTAACCCTTATGCTCTACTGAGGTTGACTTTAAATGTGTGTGTGTTTAGGATTTTAGAGATGCCAAACTACATGTTCATCTGACCCAATCAAAGCCAGTAGACAGATATTATTAACCCTATAAAGCTTATTGAATCATATTTGATGCATTAATTTCTAAGGCCTCTAAAATATCAGCATGTTCAAAACTTTGGAAAATAAAAAAAAACTGTTGCACACAATATATTACATGCTGTCTGCCCTCTGATTCATAGAGTAAATAATTTTTTAGCAAATAAAAGGCCTTTTAATGTAATCTTTACTGTTTTTAATAAAGTAAACATAAGAATAACTTCTATATTGTTAGTAATATTTTGAGATGCATTTAAAAGAGACTGATATAGGCTACATTCTGTAATGTTGTTTACTCATTAACCTTCATACTCTGATGAAAGGAGATGCTTTGTGTATGGCTGCAGTGTGTACATCAGTCTGAGAATGTTAAAATTCAATGCATTTATTCATGGGCGTTCACTGCATTTATGTGTGTTTTATTTCTAAAAATAAATAATGTTATTAGCATTTTTCTGGAGGCCAGATAAATATGAAGGCCCTGAACTACAGATGGGAAAAATGTGAATACAAAATGATGTTGTATAGTTCCTTTTTGAGGGACACATTTTTAAAGACCATGCAACATTTTAGAGAAAAAAAAATCAGGGAAGCACTGTAAAGCCCCGTTCACACCAAGAACGATAACGATAACTTTAACTATAACTATATTTGCGTCCACACCAACGAACGATAACGGTCTGTTTATTCTAAGCTCACGCGCTGCGGTTTCAAAGTTAGGAAAATGGATGTAGATGACCTGCTGCTGCTATATGTTTCACAAAAATATCAAAAGAAAAAGAAAAACAGACACTGTTGGGTACATGAGATCCTTCAAAGACGAGAGGAGTTGGGAGAATCTCACACTCTGATTAGAGAGTTATCGTCTTTTGAAGACAAATTTTATTCATACTTCCGTATGAGTCAATATCAGTTTCAAGGCATCCTGGACATCGTGAAAGATCACATCAGCAAGAGCCAAACAAACTTCAGGAATCCGATGTAAGACCTTAAAGGGGCAACAATGATGATGATATTTGCACGTAGTAGTTTAAAGGATAATAATAATATTATTAATAACTGTTTACATGCACCTTGCACAATCAGCAAAATGTAATAAATATATATATAGCAAAATTAGAGGAATAAAATGTCATGTTCCTTTAATACTAGCCTGATGAAACTAATGAAACATTAACATATGTTTACATAGGTGAAGTACACAAAACAAAATCATAATCATAGTTAAAAAAAAATGACACTGTTAAAAAGTACATACTCTTGATTGATAATACCATATGTCGTTAGGCTATGTAGATAATAGTTTGTTTTGTGATAGCTGTTCACGAGTCTCTTGTTTGTCCTGAGCAGTTAAACTGCCCACTGTTCTTAAGAAAAATCCTCCAGGTCCTGCACATTCTTTAGTTTTCCAGCATCTGCATATTTAAACCCTTTTCAGCAAAGACTATGATTTTGAGATCTTTTCACACTGAGGACAATTGAGGAACCAAATTGTATTTTTTTTAAACAGCTATCATTTTTGTTGTGGACTATATGTTATGTGAAACTGTTTCATTGGTTATTAAAATAAATAAATGTAATTTTATGATCCTCTTATTTTGCTAAAATTACTAATATTTTACAGATTCTGCAAGGTGTATGCAAACATTTGACCACAACTGTAGTTACTTCATATTATTTGTTATTGTTCTATTTATTTATT
>NW_015642206.1:1393144-1394156 GCF_001515625.1 Sinocyclocheilus rhinocerous | reverse complement strand
TAAGTAAGGGAGGCATACGAGGACTATTTTATGTCCACTACCGGAGCAGTCCCATGGCAGCAGAATGCCTGCTTTGGAGTGGCTCAATAGAGGGATCCAAACTGTTTTGCTTTTGTTCATGATATTTATGAATGAATTAAAAAAACTAATGTACACAATATACAGTATTATTATTAGGTAACACTTTATTTCGATAGTCCACTTTAGACATTCTATTAACAGTAAGTAACTTTGCAACTACATGTCAACTAGCAGTTAGTAGAGTATTAGTAGACTGTCTGCTTAATATCTTCTAACACTTTCTTTGTCAACTTATTCTAAGCAGTCCCATGGCAGCAGAATGCCTGCTTTGGAGTGGCTCAATAGAGGGATCCAAACTGTTTAGCTTTTGTTCATGATATTTATGAATGAATTAAAAAACCTAATGTACACAATATACAGTATTATTATTATTATTATTTTAAAAAGTTAAAAAGCTGCTTACCACAATAAATTACCATAATTAAAAACTATTTTAAAATGTTTATCATGACTCTTCATTTATTTATTCCTTTAACAATCACATTTACATACATTTCTCTGCACATTTTGTTAAGTTTGTTAAGTAACAGTAAGTGGAAGCCTATAAAAATGTGTACTCAAATTCACTGGCCAAAGAGGATCCACTGGCTTGATACATTGTCTCCATTTCTGCTCTATGGACTAGCTCATGAATCTTAAATTTTAGCTTTGCTTTTGTGTGCTCTGGCATCTTTCGCATGGAGGAAGCCATTGACTTAAAAAATGCATCAAGCTCATCCTCTTGATGGTGTTTCCTACTACTCAAATACTCCATTATTGCAGCATCAACTGCAGAAGGAGCACTAGCAGCACTCCTTTTGGATTCAGAGGTGAATTTATTCCCTGGTTCTGCCCTCTTCTTTCTAGCTGTCTCTAATCGTCTTTCTTCTGCTCCTCTGAATCATCTGCCTCATCTGGTAGCTTATGGGAGGTTACTGGATGTTCTATGAAA
>NW_015642206.1:1384995-1392424 GCF_001515625.1 Sinocyclocheilus rhinocerous | reverse complement strand
AGGTTACTGGATGTTCTATGAAAACAATTTAGATGTAGTCTGCACTACAATTCATATGAGATTTTAAAACAGATGACAAAAGAATAAATTAATAATAGACTTAGATAATAATCTAAATAAATGAATAAAAAATTTAATGCAAAAGTAATGATTATTAATAATTAACTCACTCCCTGTACTGAAGGTGTGGGATCATACATTCCAGGATCCCTGCATATTTATATGGCTTAGCTTAGCTGGGTCTCCACTTTTAGTGGCTGCTTTTCAGAGGTGAATTTATTCCCTGGTTCTGCCCTCTTCTGCCCTTTTGGTTCTAGCTGTCTCTCATCTGAATCATCTGCCTCATCTGGTAGGTTACTGGATGTTCTATGAAAACAATTTAGATGTAGTCTGCACTACAATTCATATGAGATTTTAAAACAGATGACAAAAGAATAAATTAATAATAGACTTAGATAATAATCTAAATAAATGAATAAAAAATTACCGTTAATACTTCTCACCATTCATTCCGAGGGTATGTCCGATTGTTTTCCATATATCCTTTTTTTTTTAAGTATACTTGAAAAGGGGGTTTGTGGTGGGTTTTTCTGGACTTCGATGATTAGCCTCTCTGCAGTGTCTTCTGCCATTTTAAATGCGCGAGCCTTTTAAATTCGAGTGGATTCTGATTGGCTGTCAGTGTTTTAAACGATAACTATAAAGATAACGATATTAGCGTCCACACCAGCGAACGATATCGTCTGTAAGCGCACACTCGTCTGCTGCTAAATTCTCGAGCTCGTTATAGCAGGATGGATTCTGATTGGCTGTCAGTGTTTTATCGTTCATCAGCTGGAAAAAAATAGTTTTGAAAGTGATCACAACGATATCGTTCCTCTGTATCGTTATCGTTGTAGTTGTGGAGTGAACTATGCTGTTCTTTAATATTGAGAACGATTTTTAGAACGATATCTTTATCGTTATCTTTATAGTTATCGTGCTTGGTGTGAACGGGCCTTAACACATATTTTTTGTGTTTTGTGTCAAGTTAAAATTTTGTTTATAATTAATCAATTATTAGATTAGAAAAATATGAAATCACCCCAATGTTTAAATATTATGTTTTCAAGTCTGTTGGGTCTCCCAAACTACAAGCAGCGCATGAGGGTTAAAAGAAAAACATGAATTTAACAGGTTGACACGTGCTCATGTAATTAGAGCATCCACATGTGAAATTTATGAGGTTTTCCTTAAGGGATTACATAATTATTATTCTTTAGGATTAGAGTTTATATGCATTCTGGAGCAGCGTGGGTTTTATAATATTTATAATCATATTTTTTTCAGTATTCCTCATGTCTCAGGGTAGTGTAGCTCACATGAGAGTGTTTGGTCAGAGAGCAGGACTTCATTGACTCCGATGGCTTCTAGTTGAGGGATCTTGATGTCAGATATGGCAGAGTTTTGTTTACCTGACCTTGAGTCTCTCAGTGTCTGTGTCTCCCCGACTGTGTGGATTAGCTACTCTTCCCCTGAGGTAATCCTCTCTCTCTCGCTCTCCCGCACGCGCTCTGACAAGCACACACACACACACACACTCTCATGCTCGCTGACAATCTCACACACGCACACAACAGATTTAATTGCCCCTCACTGATCTAAAGTCTCACTCCTTAAGCTGCATTTTAATCCAGGGTGGCTGCACCATTTCAAAAGTCCCTCCACTCTTGCCAGGTTGGATTTGTCTCCATGTTCACCTGAAGTGCCAAATGCCACCTGATCATCTATCTGTCTCGAATGCTTCTGTGAACACAATGGAACAAAGAGCAGGAGTTCTTCCAATAAAGAAGGAGCTGAGACGTGTCTGTCATTAAATGCCCACTGCAGGTGCAAGGTCTAATTGTAGCAAATTACAGTGAATGTGCAGCGCAAACCGCAGTGCGACGCACCATCACCATAGCCCATGCCCCCGCGTTCATTTGAGCGAGCGATAAAGCTTTTAATACTATCTGCTGAGAAAGAAGGTACCATAATTTGAGTGTTTTTTGTAGATGTGCTTGAAAGGTTTAATGAGTGTATTGTGTGGTCACTGAACACTTGTCATGATTTGAATTGAACTAAAGGCACAGAGATTCATATTTGCTCAGGCCTGGGAGTTCTGAAAACACTCACTTACTATAGTGGTGAGTCTGAAATGTTTTCATAGCTAGTTTCTAGCTATTTATCAGACAGCATTTCATCCAGTTTGTCATTCAAACTATATATATATATATTCTTGCTTCATTCATTCTTTTTTATCAACACTTTAATGTGGGTAAGGTCCATCCAAAAACAAAAAGCCTAGAAAATGGCCTCTTTTTGTCAAAGACAGTGTCTGAGTCAAATTCAGAATAATGGTTAAAACAAATTATCGGAGATCAAGTCCATCAACACCCCAAAGTTTTCACAGTCATTTAACCATTCATAGGCATTGGCATTTTTCTCTGTAACACTAGGCAGTTTTGATTTGTGTGCTGTTGAATGTTTGGTGATCATTTTAGCTTACTTGTGCAGAAACAACTTCTATCCACTCCTTTTGGTTACACAGATCTTTTTTTTTTTTGCTTGTTTTTGGATCCAGAGATGGTGTACTATTTTTAGAAGGTCTGTAACAGTGTCCCCTACAGGAACTCTGGAAACACAGATTGCCAGAATAACTCATCCATGTGTCATAAATATCGGTGTGGTTAGGTTAAGTTAATAGTTAAGGATTAACAGAAGCCCATCTATCCTGTGCTCTCTCTATCACTTCACTTGGTGGGACACGTTTCCGAGCCTCAAATAGGCAAATAACGTGTATAAAATAACGTGTCTGATATCAGAAATAAAGTTTTAATAGTAGGCTGAACTCTAATGTACTTTATAAAGATTAAAGATTTTTTAATTATTATTTCTTAATGATATGTCTCTTTCAACAAATCAACAGATTTTTGAAATGTAAAAGCAAACATTAGCCAATTTTGATTTTGAAGTAGCTATTAACTTAATGATTATTAACTTAATTTGCCCTTGTCGTTGCCAGTAGTGTGCTCTCAGGTCTTTGTTTGTCAAGTTAATGATCTTTAATGAGAGCGTTAAGCCTCTCTCACTTGAATTAATTAAAACATAATCCTTGTGATTGTAACAATCTCCTGCTATGACGATGACACTATGTCTGACAAGGACTTGTTTGTGCACCCATGCTAATAAAGCATTTGTTCGCAGAGGAGTGCTTAGAGCAGAGTTTCTAATTTGAAGTTGCATGGTCATTAAGATGTTTGAAGTAATGAAGTAATTGTTGTTGTTGTTTTTATTTTTCATTTCAGGCAACTGCAAAGTATTTTTTGTGTTTTGAAGGACATTACTTAAAAAGAGAAGATTAAGGAATCTGTAACCAGTTGCTGGTACTACAAAAATGCTGTAATTCATATAAGAGCACAAATGAAATTTATGTAAGTTACAGTACATGAGTATTGGCAATGACTTAGTTCGAAAGATATATTAATCTCAAGAGAAAAAAAAATATATAGGGATTTAGGGATTTATTTTGCATATGCATTCAATGTCAGGATTCAAACAGGATTTTAAGTCTTTGATTTATTAAGGCCAGATAAGTTTAGCAAAATCAAGGCTGCTTTTGAATGGAAGCTTATCCTCCAAACATCAAAGCTAAGTCCTTCAGCTCCTTGATGGCTGCTTGTAACATTTTCGAATTTATTAAGTTCTATGAAATCTTTCAGGATCACCTTTAAGGTTTATTTCTACAGCTCATGTCCTCAAACACATCAACACACATCACACATTTTCTTGTTGAATGGTTTGCTTCAGTATATTTATTTACTGTGATGAAGTTTGGTTCAAACGAGGTCTAACCACATTTCATGCATACCTTTCTGAGCCTCTAGCATCACAGATTGGAAATGCAAAGACAATGACTAAAAACAAAAAGGTGTATTTTCTTACTTTGTTTTTCAAAAATATGTAAAAATAAGCAAAAGCAACCAACTCCCCACCCCCCACCCCCCCTATATATCTAAGGGGAAATGTAGTGCAGCATGCAGCTTAAAGTCATTTTAAAATTTAATAATGTCAGTGTCAGTTGGACAGTTTTCTATCCCATGAGGTCACAGGAACTAAAGTCACCGGATTTGAAAATAAAATAAATAAATAAATAAAGTGGAAAAAAAACATGATATTTTAAAGAATGCTGGGGTCCAACACTGAACCTCCCTGACTTTCTTTGTGAACAAAAAGACATGTTCAAACTACCAAAATTCCAAACAAGTCATACAGATTTGGAATGACATGGGAGTGAGTAAATGATGACAGAACTGAACTTTGACATCCAAAAAGTTACACACTCTAGCTTTCTTCTTTGGCCAGACTCACATGAGTCTGGTCTCCTGGCATTTGGTCTTAGAGTGCTGAGGGCTTCCCTAGACCACACGGCTGGATTATTGTGACTGCTCTTTCTCATCCTGTTAGTCTAACCACAGTGGAATAAAGAGATGTGCTTTTCATCAGGCTAATTTGTGGTGAAACCTCAGGATGATAGGGTTGAATTTAAATGGGTTACTTCTGTGTGTGCACTGCGGTAGATACTAAAGTGATGACCCCCCGTCACTGGTGAGCTTGGCATGTCTTGAAACATATCATTTTCTATCTTTTCCTATATAGATTTCAGTTTCTGTCAGTAGCAGGTTTCGTCTCACTGTTCAAACACTCGGGCTGATGCTTAGGTCTAGTAGCTTATCATGTGTCAGTGTAAACGTGTTATTAAAAGAAAATATGTATTCCCAACAAAGCAGTGTTTAGCAGGGGCATTGCATGGAGTTTTACATTAATTTACATTTATATTGATTTTCTTGGCAGGTGTTTTCATTAACTATAAACTACAGACAGTCATTTCAACAGAAAGTTAACAGTACAAATGGTTAGTGAAATTAATTTTACCATTGATGAACCTAACCTCAGGCTGCTTGAATGCTGCTGTTCCGTTTTTATGTATACTTTATGAATATAATTTTAGAATAAACAAGATGTGTTGGTTATCCGGTTTGGATAATTTCCAAATCCCACCATCCACTTCTCTTTATTGTTCCTGCAGAGTTACCAGTCAATGTGACACATTGAAAATTCAGCTTTGCCATTACGGGAATTAATTACATGTTCAAATGTATTACATATAAAATAGCTATTTTAAATTGTATTAATATTTCACAAAATTTCTATTTTTTTACTGTATTTTGATCAAATAAATTCAGCCTTAGGTGAGCATAAAATACTTTGTTCAAAAACGTTTTAAAAATCTCACTGACAACAAACTTCTGAACTGTAATGTATCATTATTATTGCTGTTGTTGTTATTTTCTTTTTTTTTTTTTTTATCCACCTGGAAAAGTCAAATGAAAAGTCAAAACTGCCCCTGTTTTCTGAATGAAAAATAATTATATATAACAATTGTATGCCTTGAAAACATTAGAAGTGATTGTGTATTCCTACAATTTCTCAGTTTTAATTTTTTGTCTTTCTTTTTCTTTGTCTCTCTTTTGTCTGTTTCAAATGCAACACAGAGTTTTGTGTTTATTAATGTTTAATTCATCAAGTACTTGCTTGTGAGGGGGTGTAATTGCTTTATCATCAATAGTCACCATTTTCAATCACTATAATTTGATTACATGGCTGGAATGTTCTTCTAAGCTGTGAGAAGAGAAACACATATAAAATAACAAACTATACAAACCTAATAAAGGGCCTCTACCAGTGCATTTGAATGAGAGACAGTCCAGTAATTGCCTTTAAGCCTGATATAAACAATTTCTTTTTTACTTTTTTTTTCTGCAGATGTTAATGAATGCGAAAGAAGCCCCTGTAGAAACGGGGGGATCTGCACAGATCTAGTTGCGAACTATTCCTGTGAATGCCCAGGGGAATATATGGGAAGAAACTGCCAGTACAGTAAGTACATGTTCTTGTTTTTATGGATTCTTCCTTCTCAGTCCCATTTCTTCTCCCTCAGTCCATCCAGTGGGCTTTGTATTAAGTGAATTGTGTGACAGTTCAGAGCATCTGTTTCACCTGGTCCATGGAGAAGCATGCAAGAACAGCTGAGAACAGACAGTTAAACCCACACACAAGACACATTGTGTCAGGGTGAACAGAGACGGGAACAGTGGGTGTGGCATCTGGCCTCAGAGCCAGGCGAGGTGTTTCTTGAGGACTTGACAACCATAAAAAGATTAAGTGTTCATTGGGAACATGACCACCATGGCTCATGCTCCAAAAATATTGCTTGCTTCTTTCCTGGACCTGTAAGGATGCCCTCATGCATTCACAAGGGAAGAGATCAAAGCATGATTTGCAGTTAAAGGAATTGTTAACCCAAAAATGAAAATTTACCCTTAGGCCATCCAAGATGTAGATTTAGACAAATTTAGCATCACTTGCTCATCAATGTATCTTCTGCAGTCAATGGGTGCTATCAGAATGAGTGTTCAAACAGCCGATAAAAACATCACAATAATCCACATGACTCCAGTCCAACATTAAAAGCTGTGTTTTTTTAAGAAACAAATCCATCAAGGCATTTTTTTTTATCTTTAAATCTGATCTATAACCCATAATAGCACTTCTTCAGTGCTTCCTTCCTGTGTTGTCCTCTCACATCAAAATCCATCAACATATTTGTTTAGAACTGTTTTGGACTGTATCATTTGTAAACATGCTTAATATATGCATATTTCTCTCCTGATTCAGTCTAGATTGTGAGATTTCACTGGAGAATGCAATATTCTATACACAGCTTTTGATTTCACAAGACGTTAATTGATGGACTGGAGTTGTCTGGATTATTTGTGGATTATTGTGATGTTTTTATCAGCTCTCATTCTGACGGCACCCATTCACTGCAGAGGATCCATTGATGAGCAAGTCTTGTAATGCTGAATTTCTTCTAATTTGTTCTAATGAAGAAACAAACTCATCTACATCTTGAGTGGCCTGAGGGTAATTTTTTTTAGCAAATTTTCATTTTTGGGTGAACTATTCCTTTAAAGGAGTCATATGATGCTGCTAAAAAGAACATTATTTTGTGTATTTGGTGTAATGAAATGTGTTTATGTGGTTTAAGGTTCAAAAAACACATTATTTTCCACATACTGTACATTATTGTTTCTCCTCTATGCCCCGCCTTTCTGAAACGCGTCGATTTTTACAAAGCTCATCAGTCTGAAAAGCGAGGTATACTCTGATTGGCCAGCTATCCAGTGCATTGTGATTGGCCGAATACCTCAAGCGTGAGACGGAAATGTTACGCCCCTCACCATACTGTGATGATGCCCTGTCAGGCCAGAGCGATGATTCAAAAACATGAAAACCCATTATAAACGAGGCATTCGTTGCATCCAGTGGGGACATAATTACGAATTAT
>NW_015642206.1:1375610-1382279 GCF_001515625.1 Sinocyclocheilus rhinocerous | reverse complement strand
CTGCACAGATCTAGTTGCGAACTATTCCTGTGAATGCCCAGGGGAATATATGGGAAGAAACTGCCAGTACAGTAAGTACATGTTCTTGTTTTTATGGATTCTTCCTTCTCAGTCCCATTTCTTCTCCCTCAGTCCATCCAGTGGGCTTTGTATTAAGTGAATTGTGTGACAGTTCAGAGCATCTGTTTCACCTGGTCCATGGAGAAGCATGCAAGAACAGCTGAGAACAGACAGTTAAACCCACACACAAGACACATTGTGTCAGGGTGAACAGAGACGGGAACAGTGGGTGTGGCATCTGGCCTCAGAGCCAGGCGAGGTGTTTCTTGAGGACTTGACAACCATAAAAAGATTAAGTGTTCATTGGGAACATGACCACCATGGCTCATGCTCCAAAAATATTGCTTGCTTCTTTCCTGGACCTGTAAGGATGCCCTCATGCATTCACAAGGGAAGAGATCAAAGCATGATTTGCAGTTAAAGGAATTGTTAACCCAAAAATGAAAATTTACCCTTAGGCCATCCAAGATGTAGATTTAGACAAATTTAGCATCACTTGCTCATCAATGTATCTTCTGCAGTCAATGGGTGCTATCAGAATGAGTGTTCAAACAGCCGATAAAAACATCACAATAATCCACATGACTCCAGTCCAACATTAAAAGCTGTGTTTTTTTAAGAAACAAATCCATCAAGGCATTTTTTTTTATCTTTAAATCTGATCTATAACCCATAATAGCACTTCTTCAGTGCTTCCTTCCTGTGTTGTCCTCTCACATCAAAATCCATCAACATATTTGTTTAGAACTGTTTTGGACTGTATCATTTGTAAACATGCTTAATATATGCATATTTCTCTCCTGATTCAGTCTAGATTGTGAGATTTCACTGGAGAATGCAATATTCTATACACAGCTTTTGATTTCACAAGACGTTAATTGATGGACTGGAGTTGTCTGGATTATTTGTGGATTATTGTGATGTTTTTATCAGCTCTCATTCTGACGGCACCCATTCACTGCAGAGGATCCATTGATGAGCAAGTCTTGTAATGCTGAATTTCTTCTAATTTGTTCTAATGAAGAAACAAACTCATCTACATCTTGAGTGGCCTGAGGGTAATTTTTTTTAGCAAATTTTCATTTTTGGGTGAACTATTCCTTTAAAGGAGTCATATGATGCTGCTAAAAAGAACATTATTTTGTGTATTTGGTGTAATGAAATGTGTTTATGTGGTTTAAGGTTCAAAAAACACATTATTTTCCACATACTGTACATTATTGTTGTGTTATGCAAATCTTCCCAGATAGTGACGTAGGTATGTGGGGTGTGTTAGAACGAGCCGTTTTAGGTAGGCGTGGTTGACTCTTAACTTTTATAAAGAATATCTCTTTGGATTTGAGTCTTTAAGTCTTTACAGATCTTCTTTATGTACCAAGAGCTTGTAACACTCCAAAGAGAAAGGAAAAATTGAAATCGCATCATATGACCCCTTTAATGGTAATGGTGACAAGGTGGTGACGTTGAATTTGTCACACATCTCATACTATGCAAACTGGAATCGTATGTCATTTAACCTTCCTCCTCACTTCAGAAGTCAACTCTGATGTACCAGGCTGATATTTTAACATAAGCTTTATGAAAGGACTGAAATACTTTGATTTAGGTATGGTCAAACGCTTTGGTGAAGTAGTATTTCATCACCTTTCATCTCCATTGTTGCTGTTTTATCTAAATCATTTATATTGCTGCTGCTGTTTTGTTGAATAAATGGCCAGTGCACGAAGAGAAAGATGCAGGCAGATGGAGTGTGACTGAATGACACACACACACACACACACAGAGAGAGAGAGAGAGAGAGAGACGGCATCAGACAGAAAATGTCATTCGTTCACACTAGATATGCCTTATCGCCATGAATCAAAGGGGATATTAGTTTTCTCAGGGTTATTTGAGATATCTAAAGACATTTATTAAATAGAGACAAACATCTCTATCATCCTCGGTTTTCAGGGTTATTACTTTAAACACCATCATTTTTTTTTATATCAGCTTTCAAAATAAGTATATATATATATATAGATGGGACCAATTAAAATAACTTGGTCTGTCAATTTAATGCAGAAATTTGGTGTGCTTAATTATATATTTAAAAAATAACAATAAATTTTTCCATTGTAATTGTGTTCAAAAACAGCTGGATGGAGCACAACAGAATGGAACAGAATGCTTTCATCTGCCACAGCAATGTCATTTTCAATTATTTTCGTTTTTTATTTTTATTACGTGCATAACAATACACAAATTAACAAATCATTTGTGCATGATTTATCTTCATTTAGGGCTTTTATTCTTCTGAAGATTATTTGTGGTATTAATTGTGATTAATTTCCTTAATCAGCATATCATAATAAATCCAATTAAACATTTTCAATGATTGACAGCACTAATAATAGCACACACAAAACTGGCAGCCATATTTAAAGAGAAAAAAAATGTTCTTACATACCAAGCCCAGGAAGATGTGTCACAACCTTCCTAGAATGAGTTTGACCAAAGCCCTGTCAGAAAGCCTTCACTCACGTCTTCCCACACTGCTAAAATCGATTGCCGCTAAATTCCTCCAGTCGTTTGACTGACAGTTTCGCTCTATTCATTTCATCTTTTTGTCGTGTTGAATCACTGCCACCTCCTTTGCTTTATTATGTGTGGCAAGCTGGCACACTGCAAATCATTTGCATGTTGAACGTTTAGGGTTCCTCTCTTTGGATTAGGAATGCTTCTATAATAATAAAATGTAAAAATCGAATAAATCTATTCAGTAAATTACACTGGGCTCACAAAGAGTATGTGGATACATACGTCACATTGTCATTGCTTTCTTTCTTCATTCATTTATTCATTTGTTTTCTTTTTTATTATCAAAATTTTTTATCTTTACAGTAACTGTCCAAATACTTTTGAAGGCCATTTTAGATCGGGAGACCTCATACAGTAAATCACATATCAAATTCTGCAAGTGTGTTGAGAAATTTTTAATGGACTGAATTCTGGATGAGCTTGTATATCATCTTTGCTCACATATTGTTCACATATTGTTCTTTGTAGTGCAAGACTGCATGTTCTTGCACTACAAAGTCTCTTGTGCATAAAGCTGTGAATGAGCAGAATATCAATGAAATGTGTAGTTGGCTAATGACAAGATTTCTCACTGTTTAAAAAGTATGCAGCTCACAGCATATCAATATCATGTCATACTGCTAGAAGGATCTCACAATGTATGACAAGTCATCTTGATGAGCTGTCAGAGTCAAATCAAAAGGCCAGTCTTTATACAGTGCTCTATTTACATGCTTTTGTGTACGCCATAGACAGCAGCTATTGGCTCAAGTGTTGGAGGCATTAATTGAAGTCTGCAGCAACATTGTTATTTTTTTTTTTTCAATGAGAAAAAAATGTTCCCACAGTTTGCTTTGACATTGAAAAAAAAAAATAACAACAATGTTGCAATGTTCAATGAGAAAAAAATGTTCCCACAGTTTGCTTTGACATTTACTTGCGTGCTTGCTTATCATCTGTATAAACTGCATATATTCAACATATTATCAGGATATTTGCATGTTTGCAGTTGCCCCCATGTTGACACAGTCTGTAATTTCAATGAGAAAAAAATGTTCCCACAGTTTGCTTTGACATTGAAAAAAAAAATAACAACAATGTTGCAATGTTCAATGAGAAAAAAATGTTCCCACAGTTTGCTTTGACATTTACTTGCGTGCTTGCTTATCATCTGTATAAACTGCATATATTCAACATATTATCAGGATATTTGCATGTTTGCAGTTGCCCCCATGTTGACAAAGGCAGTCTGTAAATTGATGGTTACATCTCTGTTGTACTCAGTGACTTAAAATGAGTGTTTTAAAGTGTTTAAAGTGTTTTAAATATCTAAAATGTGTTGAGTAATTAGACTTGTTAAAAGTTAAAACAGAACAACTTAGTTTTGTCCTTTCTATAAACAAATAAATGGACTCAAACAGGGACAGTTAATTTACATTTGCAAAAGGTTCAGTCTTTAATTTTCGTTCCCAACAAAGTTACCAAAAAAAAAAAACTAAAATTAAAATTAAAACTTAAAATCATTACTTGACGTATGTTTTCAAAACAGTCTTTCAAACACTTCTGGTTTATGATTTATCCAGAATGCAACTTCAAATAATAATAATTCAGATACCATTTTTTTCTTCTTCTTTGAATAGTGTTTTTTACAAGGCAAGTCATCAATACAAATGTGTTTAACCCTTAAATGCATACCTCGGGTCTTTAGCGACCAGGGACATCATTCTCTACCCTCTCCCTCCTTCATTTTTTTAAGTTAGACATCAACTTTCTTAGTATTCCTCCATCTATTAATTATAAACAATATAACAAGAAAAAAATTGTAAAATATAAAAGAATGCTAGTTTTCTGATAATTTTTTTGTAAAAAGTATATAGGGTCACTAGAGACCCGAGGTATGTAAATGTGTCAGTATTTTTTCCTGCACAACTATATTTACATATCTGATGACTCAATATGCGCAGTGCATCTTTTGTCCTCAAGGTGGCACTGTTTGATACACAATGATGTCGTGACGTTTCACTCATAATTACCGCAGGCATAAAACAAACGAATATCATCAGCAAAAATTGAACTGATTTGAATGGCTTTACTGCAGAGCAATTACTATACGCAATGAAATATAATGTCACTGTCATTTTGGAAGTGCGCTCTGACGATGTCAGCGATGGTAAAATCATCTGCTCAAATTGAACCCTTTTAAGTTTCAAAAGGTAACAAAATATGCTTTATTTTATTCTTCTGTAATTGTTCTTAAAATATCAAGAGTTTTTTTTGCTATCGCAGCAGTTAGAGATCCATCCGTGCTGTATATATAGGTCCGGGTCGCTAAAGACCCGAATATGTAATAATGATTGGCGAAACATTCATGCATTTAAGGGTTAAAAGGAAACCCTTTTATTCAGAAAAAAAAAAATGTTCTGGTGTGTCAGAACAATATCTTGGTAAAAGAGGTTGCACAATATTGGCTCCAGAATTTAGGAAATTGACAAAAAGTTTTACTTCTTTATTCCATTTGAACAACTTCGGGGTAAATTGAAGAATTATTGGAATTTAAAATGTTCCTCCCACCTTAGTCCATTCTAATCTTATTTGTTGCTTGTATAATATATTATGTGTATGTGTGTGCACTGGTCTGGATGGTTCACGAGGACACACATTTGTAAAATGACATGGGTATGACAGGTATTACAATGTGAAGTTGTAGGGCGATATAAATGGCAGTTTTTGCAGTATAAAAACCATTATGCCTATGGAGAGTCCCCGTAAACCACCAATACCAACGTGTGTGTGTGTGTGTGTGTCATAGGAAATAGGAAAACAGTTGTCAATGGAAATGAAAAAAAAAAATTGTCAGTGGCATGAATAAAAGTTTCAGCACAGTCAGATAATCCATCTCTTCAGAGAACATTCATCATTTTCATCAGAGTTTTGAAATCAATATTTGGCAGCTTATTTATTCCAGAAGGAGCTCCTTCAGCTTCATAAACATTTATTCTCCGTCCAACCATTAGTCAGTATAGAGTGCCAGTGAATGCATGGAGACAGGGCCATTGCTAAAATTCATGGGCCCGAGACAAAATGTTTATGGATGGGTGCCTATTTCCACAGGCTTAATGAGTGGAATATAACATAGAGGCCCGTGGTGAGCCCAGGACAACCTATGACAGATTTGTAGAGTAAAATGTGAACTTGAAAAAGAGGATGAATTTGTTTTATGGTCATCAATGTATTTATTTTTGCCATTCTATTTTTAGTAGGCTGATTATCAGAGGCTGTTAGGAAGGTCTTTGTATACTCAACACGTGCACATGTGTGCCTTTGTGTGTGTGTGTGTATGTGTGTGTGTGTGTGTGTGTGTGTGTGTGTGCGTGTTGAAAAAAGTCAAATGTCCAGCAAGGAGACAATCCTAAATAAAATGAAAAATCTTAAAATGAAAAAAAAAAAAACTTGTGTGCTTAGTTCACCCCATGCAGAGAGATATAAAGATTTAAAATGAAGTTCTGAAGACCTCATTTTTTTGTCAAAGGACTCAGTATTTTCAATAAAAGTAACAGATGGGAAATTCAGTGTTCAAAGGACTTGCTAGTTTCAACAGAAGAAATATAGATGTCCCAAATTGGAATTGGCAAATTGGAATAAATTGAGACATTATTCATTTAACAGAAAGCACAGCGGGACATTATGGGCAGAAGTGCAATCTTTACCTGATACAAATGGAAATCACATTATAAATGTGCATTTTTAAGAGCACTTTCATGTACTTCTATAATGACATTCAGCTTTATTTTTAGTTTCACAAGCTTCAGTTTTAGAGGTTAAGGTTTGTGGTTCTGCTCCAACCTTTTAGAATTATACCTTAAAATTTAACTCATGTTTTGCATGTATTAAACAAAACCATGAATAATCAAAACGTCTCAGGTTACGTATGTAACCCTAGTACCTCGAGGGAACGAGACGCTGCGTCGGAAACGCTAGGGGAACGCCCTTCAGCGTGACGGGCTCTGAACCTCGTGTGTAATCAGACCAATAGATGGGCGAGACGTCACG
>NW_015642206.1:1371709-1375587 GCF_001515625.1 Sinocyclocheilus rhinocerous | reverse complement strand
CTAGGGGAACGAGAATGCCCACGCCGCCAGACTTCTAAGTCTCTGCCTAGTGTGGAAGATTGCACAGCTAGGGTGAGAGGACAGAAGAGCCAGGAGTAGACAAGGAGCTCCCAGCTCCGGGCCCTGAGACAAGAACCAAGGTTTCCTCCACATGTCCAAGGCACGTAGGCATCGCCGCGTGACCCTAAACATGCGAAGCAGGTTTCCCCTCGGGGAGAACCCCTTGGTTTTGAGCCACCACTGTAGGGGCCTCATGTACAGCAGGCCAATAGGTATCACGTTGGACGCAGCTGCCATCAGACCCAGCAGTTTCTGAAACTGCTTGACAGTGAGTGACCGGCCTTCTCTGACTCTCGCGACTGCGGTGAGGATCGACTCGATACGAGCAGGGGACATACGTGCCTGCATCGTGGTCGAATCCCACACCACGCCTAGATAAGTGGTCCTCTGTAATGGAGAAAGCACACTCTTCTTGGCATTTAGTCTTAACCCCAGCTCTCTCATGTGGGCGAGAACGACATCTCGATGTCGAACCACCATCTGCTCTGACTGAGCTAAGATCAACCAATCGTCGATATAGTTTAGTATATAGGAGTCGCAACGGAGCCAGGGCTGCATCCACACACTTTGTGAAAGTGGGGCAGGGAGGAACACACAGTTTGAAACGCTGGCTGCCTTCGCCCCTACTCAAATGGTGTGTTTTATCATGTGCTTTAGACATATTTCTTTTCTTTTCTTTTTCTTTCCCTACGGGACAGACAACACCAAATAGGACACACAAACGGATATCAGACTGACACACACACAGAGCGCTTGCTGAATGACAAAAAGCTGACGCTGGTCTCACCGCACGTGCTTTTATGTTTCCGTCATCGGTACCTCCCCCGCCGTGATGTCTCGCCCATCTATTGGTCTGATTACACACGAGGTTCAGAGCCCGTCACGCTGAAGGGCGTTCCCCTAGCGTTTCCGACGCAGCTCGAGTTCCTGAAGAGGAACTGATTGCTGGTGTTGTGCTTGTGGCTGTGTCACTTTTAATCTTGACGGAGCTAAATTCCCAGTTCTTCCTCATTAGCACAAGCACCAAAGATTGAGGTGGACTTCAACTCAATATATGGATTATATAAGTAGGCCTGCTGAGAAATGGATTCGGCTGTCACACTGTAGCATTAGTGATGACCACTGTCTGTTGGACTGTTGATGTATGCTGGAGGGTCAGTATAGAAGAGCTGTACGCTGCTGCTGCTGTGGTGGGTGGCTGGCAGGCAACTTATTCAAGATGGTAGATCACACGCCATGCCTTGTGTCATCGCAAGTCACAATGCTGCCAGAGAGAAAATCAGAAAGAGAGAGATCCACTGATGCTCATACAATGATAGACAGAATCTCTACTGCCAGTAGTCCTTATGCTGCCAATAGTCCTTATGCTTCACAATATTTAAGCCACACTGAATATTGTGTACCAGTGTTAATAGGACTAATCCAGTGGTTCTGTGTTTTTTCCCGTATGTTTTTTTGTCACTAAACCTTATTTTTTTATCCATGGAACACAGAGGAGATAGACACTGTGTTACAGTGAAGCTTTAAAAACCATATTATAATGTGTCATAAAAATAGCCCATACTGTACTATGATTCACAGATCACATTTTATGTCATTATTCACACAGAATCTTCTTCTCTTTTATTCGAATCTAAAGTAGCCTTTTAGAATTGAATTGAAAATGCCTTTTAAATTCCAAATCAGTTCTTGATTTTGCAAACAGGATTCAGAATTGCTGGCTGGCTGGCTGGATGGATGGACGGAGACAGATGGATGGATGAATCGATGGATAGACAGACCGATGGAAGAATGGACAGATGGATGGATGGATAGACAGAAAGATGGATGGATGGATGGATAGATGGACAGACAACTGGATGGATGGACGAACAGATAGATAGAAGGATGAATGGATAGATAGAAGGATGAGTAGATGGATAGATAGACAGATGATAGACGGATGGATGGACAGACAGATGAATGTCATAGTTTGCTTGTGAGTAAATGGATGCGATCTACGGTACTTTCTATTGCAGGGACAGTGTCATCCCAACCCTTTAGGAGCAATGGGGTTATGTGCTTATAGCACAGAGGCACAATGGTGAATGAAGATTGGCATAATTCCCAACCCCCTTCTGAGGTTTGAACCAATAAACTGCAGCTAAGTAACCGAATTTTTAACCACTATGCGGATAAAATAAGATAAAACTTATGTGCTGTTTCTCAGAGGAATCACTTATATATTAGCTCAGTCCTTTAACGTTGTGCTTTCAGTCTGCACTGGGCTTAAATTAATACCCCACAGAGAAACAAGAGATCTACAATGATAAAAGATCTGTACGGCATTTGTGAAGCATATCTCTTTGATGTTAAAATTGGGAAAATAAGAAAATCGGTGTGGTATAAAAAAAGACATAGCGAGAGAGAAAGAGAGAGAGAGAGAGAGAAGGAGAAGAGGATACATTTTAAGTTTTTTTTGTTTTGACATAATTGAACTCTGAATCCAAAGATTCTCAGCGAACAGAAATCTGTTGTGACTGTAGGTGTCATAAGTTTACTCTTGTGATGTGCCTTTTCTTTGATTCCTCACAAAACTGTCTTTGTGATTGAGGGATAAAAAGGGAAGAGGCAAAACAGAAACTTCTGACTCCTTCAAAGAGCACCAGGCAATTGAGATGAATCAATCGGGAGCTATAGAATGCCAAGCCTAGGTAAATATTAGTATTGAGCACCCGGGGTAAAGAAAAGGCACCAGAAATGTCAAAGCCCAAATTGAATTGAAGATGTATATCAACACAGTGTCCTATGTGCATTTCCAAACAATCAGTCCAACGCTAGGAAAGTATTTGCTATGCGGGAGGAGATAGATCCTGAAAAATAACAAATATAACAGCAACATTGTTAAATTACACAGAAATGGAGTGGAAAATGAGGGCGCGGGTGTTGTGTGTTGATGCTGTGCATTGAGAACAGGCAGTAGCCGGCGGACACCAGGTGTCATCATGCTCATTTCATCAGCTTATTGTTTGTTTTTTACAGCAGTTTTGATCAGATGGGGGACATGAACATTTCATGTATTTGTATGGTGGAAAGTTTGAAACTGACAGAATGGGAATCATTGAGATGTGCTGATGACTCAAAACCCTACACTCTTAAGAAAAATGGTTCTAAACAGTACCAGAAAAGGGTTATTCAGCTTGTAACAATAGCAGAGCCCTTTTTGGTGCTAAATAGAACCTTTTTTATAGAACCATGCTTTAAAAATGCCATATAGGACCTTAACGGTGTTATAAATAACCTTTTTAATGATAGTTTTTCATGAATATTAGTATGTTAATATCATTAATATTAGTATTATTTGTATATATTATTTATTAATATTGTTTTTTTACCCCTCTGTCTGCCTGGTCTTATAATATCTTGAAGTGTCTATTAGGGTTTTACATAAAATCAACAACAACAACAATTGTCAATTAGGTACTTTTATTTTTTTTAATGACGTGAAATTGTAGCAAAAATTACAATGTTCTAACAACAGTTCTAACACAAAATAAGAACAAAAAATAGATGTGATGAAGACCAAGTTTCAGTGAAACAATCACAAGCCAATCAATATGATGCCTTTAAGTCCATCATTTTGGTGTGATTAAGTGACGATTTTTCTCTGCAGATGATGAGAAGTTTCCACAGCTTAGCAGAGCTGCACACACTTATATGTGACCAAAATCTAAAAAAAGAGATAAGAACATGTTTGTTTGGAAACCAGTTACAATTTTAAAGTTACATTTGTATTTAAATTTAAGAATGAAATCATTTACCTGTTGAGAGTGTGTTGA
>NW_015642206.1:1370280-1371277 GCF_001515625.1 Sinocyclocheilus rhinocerous | reverse complement strand
ATGTGGGGGCGTGTTAGAATGAGCCGTTTTAGGTAGGTGTGGCTAACTCTTAACTTTTATAAAGAATATCTCTTTGGATTTGAGACTTTAGTCTTTGCAACTTTACAGATCTTCTTTATGCACCAAGAGCTTGTAACACTCTAAAGAGAAAGGAAAAAATGAAATCGCATCATATGACCCCTTTAAATTTGTATTGACATTTATGAATGAAATCATTTACCTGTTGAGAGTGTGTTGACGGTCTGTGTAGTTGGATCACTGAACTCCAGAAAATCACTAACGCCCCATTCACACGGGGCGTCAGCGTTAAAGCTTGACGGAGGGCGTTTCTGAAGCTTGGCGTGGTTTAGTTTGTAGTAATGTTTGTACATTGTTGTTAAAGATATTGATTCTCAGGAACATTTTTTTTATTTCAATTGTGATTTATAAACACATCAGATGTTAATTACAAAGTGTGTAATACCCGCTTTGAGTTAACAATTTTACATTTAAATGAATTTACACTTAAAATATAAATGAAAAATGTATTTCAGTCTTTAAACAACTGAAAAAGTGGAGTACCTTAAGTCTTAGTTTCTTGAAATATACTGTAAATTGATTAGCCCCCTTAAGTTTAACTAGCTCATTATCAGGTATAATAAAGATGGAATCAAATGAAATCAGCATTTCCAGTCACTAAATTACAGCCAGATATTTAAAAGTTTGTAGACAGACAAGACTCAAGAATGATTCAAGAATGCATATTTATATACTGTATATACTCATTTTTGCAATAACACATAATACAACATCATAAAAAAAGACCCCCTTTTCCATCAGTTGCTGCATGGACAGAAAGGCTGTAGGCTTCAACTCCTGAGAGAGATAAAAAAAAAAAAAAGAGAGAGAGAGATAGAGGGAAGGAGAATTAAATAAGAAATATTTGCTTTAACATATTTAACTCTGTAATATATATTTCTGATATAACGCTTATGCACTGTTGGGGTGGTAGGAAGAG
>NW_015642206.1:1355975-1370133 GCF_001515625.1 Sinocyclocheilus rhinocerous | reverse complement strand
ACTTCTGCCGCGAGCAACGGACCCAACGCGACGCGACGGACCCACAATTCATTTCGCCAACGCTTGACGTCACTCCATTCAAAGTAAACGAGAGGCGTTGACGCTGACACCCCGTGTGAATGGGGCATAATGAGGTGCATTGACAGTTACAGATTTAAAAAACAAAAAGGGATCAAATCAAATAAAGAACCCTAAGTGATGTTTATAAACAAATTTCGGGAGGAGCACGCACGGATAATTAACACGGCCAGTTCATACGCATAACCTTTATTTAATTATAAGAAAGTGTGAACTCGTGAAACTCTAATACAAAGAACCATTTCAACATAAAAGGGTTCTTCAGAATGCTATGGTTCTAAATAAAACCATTACTGCATGTAAAGAACCTTTAAAGAACCATCTTTTTTTAGAGTGTATGAATAGTATACAGTGGCAAAAAAAAAAAAGAAAGTATGTGAACCCATTGGAGTGGCTTGGTTATCTGCATTAATTGGTCATAAAAGTTTATCTAATCTTCACAAAGTCACAAATAAAACACAATATGCTTAACAAACACAATATGCGTAAGTTTACAACCCCTGACTCATATGCATTGCGTTTTTTCTTCAGCATTAGTGAGTTTTCACTATGTGAGAAGATAGATCTCATAACAGTCACTCGTGTAAAGGCTGTAGATATGCAGAATAATCTGAAAACCAAAGTAGGCAGTTTAACTGCTCAGAACCAACAAAGGACTCATAACCAGCTCATGAAACTCATTGCAAAAAAAAAAAAGTTATAATTGTTTGTGCATTTTTAGCTTAAGCACATTGTGTCTGTTTGTACATGTGACTTTGCTGAGGATCAGATAACATTTTATGACCAATTAATACAGAAAACCAGCAAATTCCAATGGGTTCACAGCATGCTTTTTCTTGCTACTGTATAATTATATATATGGAGTGATTACATATGGTTTTGAATTGCTATACAGTGTAATTGTAATGTAAATTGTAATTTTGACTGGAGTATAGATTTAATAAAAAGTTTTAAAGTTAATCTGAAATAATTTCTACATATTGATATACATTTCAGCTGCTGTTATAAATATGCAATTGTCTCACTTATGGTCAAAAGTTCAGTCTAAAGGTTCTGATGGTAATTTCATGATTTATACACCTTGACCTTTTGTTCTCATCCAAAACCTCATCCATCTACGACTAGGACTATGTATTCTGACTACTTAAAGACAAACTTTATAATGTATAAAAGTCTCTGAGCTATATGCTACAGAATGTTTCAGAATGTTCCTTACAACATTGCATTTATCTTCCTCCACAGTTTGGTTTTATTTCTCTGTTTTGATTTTCAGCATATAACTACATTTTAAAATGCATGCAAATTAAGTTTGTTTACCAAAAAAAAAAAAACTTAATCTACTTGCTTAATTTTTATTAATAGCCTATACATTAATATTTTTTAATAGAATGTATTAATAAACCAAGTGCTTGAATAATTGAATAGGTCTCATAACTCTTACCACAGGAGGTAATGGTGGAATGTCTTTGCTTATTTCGATGTTACGTGAACAAACTCACAAACATCCTTTCCCAGAAGGCTAGGAGGAAGTTTATGTTAAGGATGATGATTCAGCATTCCGGTATTGATTTGTTAGATGGGTGACTAATTGCTGGAACCTTTTTAAATGGGAATGGACAAGGTTCAGTTGTAAGCAGCATAAAGAGGGATGTTTGTTGTAAGGATGTAAGTGCTAAAGAGGCTCTGAGTGTCAGTAATTCCAGTGGGACAAAAGAGAGAGATGCTGGTTTATAGTGCACAAATAGGTTAACCATGTTCTGTATACTATTGGTCAAAAGTCTGGGGTTTTTTTAAAGAAAAAAGAAAGAAAGAAAGAAATTATTTAATTCAACAGGGATGCACTGAATTAACAGTAAAGACATTTATATTGTTACAAAAGATTTATATTTCAAATAAATGCTGTTCTTTTAACTTCCTGTTCATATGTATGTATGTATGTATGTATGTATGTATGTATGTATATATATATAATTACTCTAGTCTTCAATGTCACAATTAACCATTATTATTATTATTATTATTATTTGAATTGTAATAATGTTTTATAATATTATTGTTTAACAGTATTTTTTTATCAAATTTGTAGCCACATAGGCTATGTTGGGCTAGCTTTTAAGCTAAATTTAAACAGTAAAAACTGAAATATTAAAGCATTGTTTTGGCAAATATTGGAATTCTAATTTTCTGTTTTACACTTTTCTTTTAATGAAAATGTAGGTGGAAGTTGTTCACCCAATTAGATTTTAGCATGTGGGCATAAGTGACAGATGAGAAAGAGAGGATGCCTTTGAGGCATGATGCCAAAAAAAAGCTAAAATTTATGTTTTGAAAGTCTTTCTGACACTTGTAGAATATCTAATTGCATAACATTTCCATGGAATTCATGCTTCTCCAATTAAATGTTCACACATAGGTATTTAAACACAAGCAGGTGTGCAGCCCGTGAAACCACCATGCTGACTTTAAAAATAAGAGACAAGCCCCTAAAACTCTTTTTTTGGAAGAGAGCCTTTAGAAGAAACAAATCACACCTTTCGAGGATGAAGATTAGAAATGCATGGAAACATGTTCACATACAGTGTGGCTTGTTATGAGCTTTAGTAATTTGAAAATGAGAACACCAAGGCCAGCACTGCCCTTAATAAAAACAACATGCAAAACGGGATTCCTGCGGGTGGAATCATGGCCCCAGGTGGGATGTTGGAAATCAGCTCAGAGTCAAAATGAAAGGAAATAATTTTCATAACAGAAGATTTGTGTCCATTGGAGAGATCTCGGAGGAGCATACAAGCAAGGATAGTGATTCTAACAAGGACGCAGACTCAGGAATGGTCCTAGGAAGCATCACAGATAACATAGAGGCAGTGGAAGAGTATGCTCGTTACATACTGTAAATGGCCATGTACTTTTGGTGTTTTAGACATGTGTTCATACATAAAGTGAACATACTAATTGTAAGTTTATGGATTATAGATTCCATACAAATACATTATTTTATGTTTTTGAAAGAAGTCTCTTAAGCTCACCAAGGCTGCATTTATTTGATTCAAAATATAGTAATATTTTAATATGTACTGAAATGTATTGCTGTGATGGCAAAGCTGAAATTCAAGCAGTCACTATCATGACTTCAGTGTCACATGATCCTTCAGAAATCATTCTGATATGCTGATTTAGTGCTCAGTGATCTTTCAAAACATTATAAATGTCTTTACTGTCTCTTTCAATTTAATTTCATGTGTCTTTGCTGAACACATGGAGTAATGGCTGCTGAAAATCCAGCTTTGTCATCACAGGAATAAATTGCATTTTACCGACTGAAAGGGAACCGCTCTTTTACAATACTGAAGATTTACTGTATGTTTGATCAAATAAATGCAGACTATATGTTATTCCAAACTTTTGACCAGTAGTGTATGGTACCTTCACATAAAATATAAAAATAATGACATGCAAATAACAAGTTACTGAAAGCTGTTGTCACTTGTCAAAACCTTGTGATCTGTAAAGTTGAGCAATGCTTGCATTTGTCTGTATCCTGAAAGTCTAACCTTTCCATTCGTGTGTCATTGTTGTGTATTGAGCAGAATGTTCCGGTCCACTGGGCATGGAGGGTGGAATCATCTCCAACCAGCAGATAACGGCCTCCTCCACTCACCGAGCTCTCTTCGGCCTCCAGAAATGGTACCCCACCAAGGCCAGCACTGCCCTTAATAAAAACAACATGCAAAACGGGATTCCTGCGGGTGGAATCATGGCCCCAGGTGGGATGTTGGAAATCAGCTCAGAGTCAAAATGAAAGGAAATAATTTTCATAACAGAAGATTTGTGTCCATTGGAGAGATCTCGGAGGAGCATACAAGCAAGGATAGTGATTCTAACAAGGACGCAGACTCAGGAATGGACCAAGGAAGCATCACAGATAACATAGAGGCAGTGGAAGAGTATGCTCGTTACATACTGTAAATGGCCATGTACTTTTGGTGTTTTAGACATGTGTTCATACATAAAGTGAACATACTAATTGTAAGTTTATGGATTATAGATTCCATACAAATACATTATTTTATGTTTTTGAAAGAAGTCTCTTAAGCTCACCAAGGCTGCATTTATTTGATTCAAAATATAGTAATATTTTAATATGTACTGAAATGTATTGCTGTGATGGCAAAGCTGAAATTCAAGCAGTCACTATCATGACTTCAGTGTCACATGATCCTTCAGAAATCATTCTGATATGCTGATTTAGTGCTCAGTGATCTTTCAAAACATTATAAATGTCTTTACTGTCTCTTTCAATTTAATTTCATGTGTCTTTGCTGAACACATGGAGTAATGGCTGCTGAAAATCCAGCTTTGTCATCACAGGAATAAATTGCATTTTACCGACTGAAAGGGAACCGCTCTTTTACAATACTGAAGATTTACTGTATGTTTGATCAAATAAATGCAGACTATATGTTATTCCAAACTTTTGACCAGTAGTGTATGGTACCTTCACATAAAATATAAAAATAATGACATGCAAATAACAAGTTACTGAAAGCTGTTGTCACTTGTCAAAACCTTGTGATCTGTAAAGTTGAGCAATGCTTGCATTTGTCTGTATCCTGAAAGTCTAACCTTTCCATTCGTGTGTCATTTTTGTGTATTGAGCAGAATGTTCCGGTCCACTGGGCATGGAGGGTGGAATCATCTCCAACCAGCAGATAACGGCCTCCTCCACTCACCGAGCTCTCTTCGGCCTCCAGAAATGGTACCCCTACTTTGCCCGGCTGAATAAGAAGGGTCTTGTGAACGCCTGGACCGCAGCCGAGAATGACAGATGGCCCTGGATTCAGGTAACAGATTGACACGGGCAGATTAAGTCTGGATGAAGATCCATCAACAGTGAATGAACCCTGTAGTTGACAGAAACATTTTATTCCTGTCAGCCTGTTTATCTGAAAATGATGATCACTGATAGAGTATTTTTGTTGTTTGTTTACATACTTTAGTAGATATTGCCAAAGCACTGCAGAAATACATATACGTTTGTTTGTTTGTGTTTAATGCCATTCCAGCTTATGTGGCTATTTTCATGGTGAGAAATATTATGGCTGAATTATATCATGTTTTTATAATTTATTTTTGAAATACATGTAAGAGAAGTAATAATATTAATAATACTAATAACATTTGATTACCAATAATATTTGATAATAATTTAGCACCAAATTATTTCTGAAAGATCATGTGAAACTGTGGCCTGTAGCACGAAGCCAGTTTCAGTTTTTACCCAGATAAATTCAAGTTTAGTTTGAGAAAACTCTGAGTTTTTGGGCTCAAGAAGATCGGTTGGTTTTGAGCGGGTTTCGTCACCATGGTAACTTGCGCTACATGGCTACCCTGCTCCGGAGCAGGTTTTGTTCTGGGATCGCAAAAATCGCAAACCCAAACTGGACCAATCAGCTGTGAGCAAAGTGACATATATCTGATGCAATGAAGCCACTCCCCCGTATCTCTAGCTCCAGATTAAAGCAGTTTACAGTCAAATAATTTTAGAGACAAAATTAATTGTTCATAATTCATATAATATATTCATATAATTATTATATGAAGTGGCAACATAGTGCATATTTTCTTTCTGCTGCCTTAAACTTTTGCTGCAGCAGAAGTCTTTATTCCTGCTTTGTAAATGCATTTAAATGTATTACACTTAATAACGACATCTCTTAATCCTCAGCAGAAAAGTGAATTGCGCTGACTCTCGCGAGAAGTGAATCAAACTGACGCTTTGCTGACGCTCTCCACATTCCATGTGATTGGCTGTTTGCTGCACACATATAATATATTCATATAATTATTATATGAAGTGGCAATTAATTTGAAGCTTCATATTTAAATAAAATATATATTTATTATGTATAAATACACACATGCATGTATA
This sequence comes from Sinocyclocheilus rhinocerous, assembly GCF_001515625.1. Classification (NCBI taxonomy): domain Eukaryota; kingdom Metazoa; phylum Chordata; class Actinopteri; order Cypriniformes; family Cyprinidae; genus Sinocyclocheilus; species Sinocyclocheilus rhinocerous. The sequence continues at coordinate 1,364,126 of NW_015642206.1, read as the reverse complement.
TATTTCAGAAAATATGCTATTTTTATATATTAAATATTTTTATTTTGAGCTCTGTGTGAAACTATATATAAATAATTAAATTCAGTTGACAGTTGATTCCCGTGCATAGTGCATATTTTCTTTCTGCTGCCTTAAACTTTTGCTGCAGAGTCTTTATTCATGTGATTGGCTGTTTGCTGCACATGTCACACTTTCAGGTGCACGCGCTCCAGAGTTAATCACAAACTCTGGTTCAGTTGAGTTGTCAGAGAACATTTATATTGAGCTTTTTGAGCCCGCTGTTCCTGATCTAAACCAGGTTGACTTTATCAGGTTTTGTCAACTCAAAACTTACTCTGCATCTCTGAGTTTGTTCATCTCGCTTTGTGATACAGGCCACTGAAGACTGGTAATGGCTTCACTGCATCACTGTGTTGTTTACTTAGAAACACTTAGCTGGTAAGGTTGGTTGACTGGAATGTTTTTGTTGTTGTTGTTCTATCTCTCTGTGTTTTCATGGTGGTGCTGGCTGCCAAAAAGCAGTGGTTAATCCAGTCAAGAAGCCTTGTTGAAATACCAAAAAACCCAGCAACTAAAACATAACATGCTGGTGACAGTTTGTGCTGTTTTGGTTGCTGTTGTTGTTGTTTTTGTTTTCTTCAAGCTCTAAATTTAGTAGGATATCGCCGTTATCTGCTCGAGTATTCAAAACAGTTGTTTTTCTAATAAAATTATCTCCTTGTCTGTGGTATTCGGTATTCAGAAAGGTTTCGAAAGCGTTGTCCATTCACAGGACCACTTCATGTTAGTCCATTACCATTGATTGATGGCGATGGCAGGCTTACATCTTTGTGTATCAATCAATTTCTTTGAGTTTCTTCAGTGGATGGTTAGTATTCATATGCAGTTTCTTCAGCAGAGTACCATTTGATTGATAATGCAGACAATCACAATGGATGGAAGTCTCAGTCCATTTACCTCTAGTTTTACTTTACATGAGTAGCCTCATGCCAGCCTCAGATTTATTCTTTAACACTTGAACCGCCAGAGGTCGCTGTATACCTAAAAGCGCCAGCGGGTAAATTTTACCCATGCACATGACAGCTGTATTTAAATGGCTAAAGAGCATATTATTTCACTGTATTATGCCACTGTCTTCACAAAGAAGTGTCTAGAGTCATGAAATGATTATGTCTAGTCATCAACTATATTTTTATCCTGTTGTTTTATGTTCAAGACTTTTTAACGCAGGTTACACTAATCCATAACGGTCAGTAGCCTAAGCTAAAAAAAAAAAAAAGTCTGCACTGACAACGGAAATTAGAAGGTAGTAGCCTAAATATTTGGGTGGTGTAATATTATAATACAATGCCATTAATCAGTATATTAAAATAACCCATGCTATTTAAATTACTAAAATAGCCTATGGTTTTATTCATTATACATCAGATCGGATTTTTTTATTTTTCTTCAGGAAACGGCCAGACTAGAATAGCAACACAGTAGCGAACAATAAACGATATGGCAAGACAAAAATTAAATAATTAAACCAAATTTTGACCAGGAGTAACATTAGGCTAAAACATGTAAATATGATATCTGGATCACTGTCAGATGAGCCGTCAGATGCTGAGCCGACCCAGGACGCATAACTTACCATCAGACTCTCCATCACTCATGGCATTTAGTGTTTCTAATACCTACCTTCCATAAATCGCCTTTTTTTAGTCAGTTTGACTTTATTTATGAAACTGATAAGCGCTAAATCAGTGAGTGAAAGGCGTTGCCTAGAAATGTACAATGTTAAAACATAAACGGTAAGAAAATGACAGTGCGAAAATACATGCATTATATAGCGGGTAAATTTGACCCGCTGGCGCTTATAGGTATAAATGCCCTGTTTTTTTATCTGGTTTTATCGAAATAATTTTTAACAACATTGTATTGTAAATTACATAATTTTAGTAAAAGTCAATGACTGGGAGACTTGAATGTTTTATTTTAAATCTGTTATGTACATTTGAAAAACAGCCACGGGTAAAATTTACCCCGTGGCGGTTCTAGTGTTAAATGTCCGCTTGTAAAAGACAGAGCGACTGAATCGGATCCTTCATTGAATTGATATTCAGCAGGTAGTTTGTGCGGTAGCGTAGTGTAAAACTCTGACCTCTGTGAGGAGCTGAGATGAAATTTGGCTGAAGAAAGAAATGATAGGGCGAGTCTGACTGCAGACTTGTGAGCGTAACAAGTTAACCACTGTTTGTGCACCGCTAGCTGCTCGCAGGTAAAGAGGATTATAGGTGGAGAGATAGCTAGGAAGGGAGACAGGGAAGCGAAAGTAGTAAAAAGGGAGAAATCTAAAGTATTTAGGGAGTTTGTTTGACTTTAATGATGCCTCTTGGGATGAAGCTTTCGGTGCTGTGGAGCTGCTGGGTTAGAACACAGAGAGGTGTGTTAGAAATACCAGATTGGCTTAAGGCGATATGCGTGTTTATGAGACAATATTTGACCCATCTACACAACCTAGTTAACTCTACAATAACAATAACAGCACAACTGAGTTGTAGATGTACTTTAAAAGATAATAGTGATATTTGTGGTGCTGGAGACAGGGCTGAGGTTCCCAGCATGCACTGCGGCATTATAAATCTGTGCTCACTATGCTTTACTGTTCACTGTTTTACTGTTTACTCTGTTATGTGCCGGCTGCTTTAAATCATGTGGTGTTAACTGCATCAGTGCTTATATGTCAAGTATGAGGTTACTGAGTAATTGTGGATTGTGTGTGGGATAAGTATCTCGCACATCGAATTTGTAACTGGGGGATCTGTGTTTATTCTGCAAAGACATCATTCTCTTATTGTTAGCCAAGCACAAATAACATGAATTAAATGCAAAATACAACATTTAATTCATGTTATTTGTGGGGGGTTTGGTTTTTTATTTCAAGCTACACTACCATTCAAACATTTGGGGTCAGATTTGTATTATTTTTTCTTTTTCTTTTATCAAGCTGATATTTGCAAGCATACATTAAATTGATTAAATGTACCAATAAATACGTTTATAATGTTACAAAATACCTATATAAGATTTCTAATTCAAATAAATGTTGTTCTTTTGAACTTTATATTCATTAAAGAATTCTGAAAAAAAATGTATCATGGTTTCCACAAAAAATATTAAACAGCACAACTGATTTCGACAATGATAATAATAAGAAATGTGCCTTGAGTGCCAAATCAGCATATTAGAATGATTTCTGAAGGTCCATGTGCCATGTTTTTTATTTATTTATTTATGAATACAATATTTAATGATGCACAAGGCGATATGCTGTGGTAGTTGCCACATGACCTCTCTTCAGCTCTAGTCATTGAAATTAGAGGCGACATGCAGTGTGTCTGTTTGGCTGTCTCTCGTTAACATCCTTTTTCTTCACTGTCATTCTTTCCTGCCATTTCTACCTCGGTGTCTTGCTGTCTTCAAGACATCAGGTGTTGTGGTTGTGAATAAAATGCAAATACTAGCGTCATTTAGGGTGGGGGTGATGGGGACATGCCACTACCACTTGTTTTATTAATATGCAGAATTATGTTGGATGTAGTGGCTTAGAACCCAAAAGCCTCATACTCAAAGCAAAATGTTATCTGTAAACTAGTGATTCATCTTTAAGATTAAGCTGTTGATCCATACATATCCACTGAGCTATAAAATCCCAGGACTGACAGCAGCAGATGTAGGGATGAAGTTTTGGAATAAAGTTCCATTCCAAAGTTCATTTGAGAACTGGAACTGATGAGTAAGAATGAGCACTTACTCAAATTACTATTTAGGACTTAAAGTTTTAGTGTAATAAATTATAATCAAATTTTATTTCTAACTGTAATGCTATTGTTCACATTTCCTTTTTGGCTTGGATCTAACGAGCTATTCATGGGATCTGTACATAAAATAGACTTTTCTTGATCTAAATTGTAAAAACTTAAATTGTTGGTGTATAACTTTATGCATATATTCATAAACTATACTTTTGCCAGTTTGTGATATCAGTTACGCATCTGTGCACTTCAACTGTATATCAGTTTTAAAGCAAAGTGATGCCCATAAACACTAGAAATGAAAAATTCAGTTTTAATAACACTTAAGTCTCTTATGTTCAATGAGGATGAATTCACTTGATCAAAAAATATAGTAAAAACAGTACTATTGTGAAATTTACATCTGTGATGGCAAAGCTGAATTTTCAGCAGCCATTACTCCAGTCTGCAGTGTCACATGATCCTTCAGAAATCATTTTAATATGCTGATTTGGTGATCCATGTTAAAATCAGTTGTGCTGCTTAATATTTTTGTGGAAATGGTCATACATTTTTTCAAGCTTCTTTGATGGAAAGTTCAAAAGCATAGCTTTTATTTAAAAATAGAAGTCTTTTATAGCATTATAAATGTCTTTACTATCACTTTTTATCAATGTAATGCATCCTTGCTTAATATAAGTATTCATTTCATTCAAATAAATTCTTACAGGTGTATTTTTTTATAAAAATATAGAGAGAATAAGCTAGAGGTAGACATGGCTTTCTGTGGGGGTAGAAGTAGCAGATTTGTCTGTAGCACTTGCATCTTGACTTTCTCAGTTGTGTGAAATTGCTTTGTGACACACTTGGGAAATTTCTTTAAGCCCATAGTGGACAAAAGCATGAGATTTCATAACTGAAGAAGTGGCACTTTTGGACGTGAAGGAAGTGGAATACTCGGCAGCATGCTTTATTCTTTTATTTATTTCATTTCTTGAGGGGGGTCAGGATTTGTCACGTCTCCTCAATATCCTGAATCTCACCATTCATTTAAGTTCTTTACTGTAACATCCAAGGCTTTCGTTAGAAAATATCAGCACTTATCCTTGCCAGGCATGTTTTATTGTAACCTGTCAGAGTCGATTTATGTCGTTTATCCTCAGTTTATCTTTTCAAATATTGCAACTACATGACTAATTCAAGTATCTCAAGGTAGAAATTTGTAACTGCTGTCAGTTTTGAGAATATTAACCACATTGTCAATAACACTCATACTCATTTAATTCAGTGTCAAGGCCAAAAATTTGCAAGTGGGTGAATCTTGGTGAAATCTGATATCCTCTGTGCCTATTGTCAAATTTAATTGATTAAAGAATTCTGAAAAAAAATGTATCATGGTTTCCACAAAAAATATTAAACAGCACAACTGATTTCGACAATGATAATAATAAGAAATGTGCCTTGAGTGCCAAATCAGCATATTAGAATGATTTCTGAAGGTCCATGTGCCATGTTTTTTATTTATTTATTTATGAATACAATATTTAATGATGCACGACAGCCAAATTCTAATGTTATCCATAGCAAATAAATCTGGCATCAGAACATATTTTGATTATATGCTGAGCTGCATTTAATATGTCCAATAATAATATATATAAGATTTCTAATTCAAATAAATGTTGTTCTTTTGAACTTTATATTCATTAAAGAATTCTGAAAAAAAATGTATCATGGTTTCCACAAAAAATATTAAACAGCACAACTGATTTCGACAATGATAATAATAAGAAATGTGCCTTGAGTGCCAAATCAGCATATTAGAATGATTTCTGAAGGTCCATGTGCCATGTTTTTTATTTATTTATTTATGAATACAATATTTAATGATGCACGACAGCCAAATTCTAATGTTATCCATAGCAAATAAATCTGGCATCAGAACATATTTTGATTATATCCAATAATAATAATAATAATAATAATAATAATAATAATAATAATAATAATAACAACAGTTTTAAATATACATGTATTATATATTTAAATGGATTTAATATACATTTAAATAGATTAAATTGTAGTAATATTTCACAACATTACTGTTTTACTGTATTTTACATAATTTGAAAGAGATTTCTTTCAAAAACATAAAAAACAAATCTTACCAAACCCAAACTTTTGAACAGTAGTGCATATATACAACTGAAATATGAGAATATGCAGTGATGTGTTAGGATTATGAGTTAGGATTATTGTCTGTGTGCCTCCCTCTCTCTCTCTCTCTCTCTCTCTCTCTCTCTCTAAACTATTAGTATGTTCTGGCAGCTTTGACAATGTGGAACAGCTGTCAATCTGGGTGGACCAGAGCTACTCCGGCCTTTATGTGGCCTCTGTCACACTCTGGTCTATGAGTTTGACCCAAACTAAACCTAGCTGAACAGTCCAGAATAAAAATTCACTAACTTCAGTCAGTTTACTCACTTGCCTGTGGCATATGGCTATCTGGCCTCTCTGTCTCACAGTACATACATTTTGATCAGTGAGATTTCATTAGCTGGTTCAAATTTGAGGCATCTCTTTCTGTTCTACTTCCTCATTTCAACCAGACTCTGCATCCTGCAGTCAACTTTTAATTTCACACTAGTCTAAAAACTACCTGGTCTCATGGCAAAAACGTACCTGGGGGCACTTTTTCGTGAGATGCGAAATACGTACCAATAAGTACATATCACTGCAGTTTCCAAAATAAATGAACACTAGAGGCAGTAAAGCTCTGACACCATTTATTCCTTTTCACACAAATTTCGATTTGTTTCGATTAATAAAGCGTAATTTTCGCACAATTGCTTGAAGAATATTATGTTATGACTTCAAAACTATTTTAATATGCTGGGAGATTTGAAAACTGATGCTTTTGAATGTTAGCATCACACATATCCAGCTTCATACCTATGGGTTTTCATCGACGGTAGGTTTGTTCGGTAGCTCAAGGAGTACGAAGACGTACTTGAGAAGTGAGGAGCGCCGGTTCGAATCCCGTGTAACCACGGTTCGACAAAACAGTTGAAATCAGCATATAAGGAAGTTCAAATGGCATGGTTGCATCAACAAATGCGTTTTTATATCAGTTTTGCATTTGTTATCACTATCGGGTAGGTTTAGGGTTGGGTTTGGTGTAGGGCATATTTCCAACACGATAGAGCATTAACTTCAGAACAGTCCACGGATATTTGAATTCTGAACCGCTGCAATGCGTACCAGAAGCAACATAATAAAAACACAGCAATACGTACCTATATCAACGTAATAAAAACGTGCCAGGGTTCACGTATTGAACCTGTGTTTTAACTTCACTCAGTGGACATTTCTTTTTGAAACTGTGGCGAACTGTGTTGCAGAAAAGTACCCAGAGGTACGTATTTTTATGAGACCAGGTTGTCTAAAAACCTTTGTTAGACCAAAGGGGGAACATTTGTGAGAATCATGGTTACATTGCATTATTATTGCCATTGTTTTCATGTAACACTAAAATGTTTAAATTAGGGATGTGCGCGACGACTAATTTGACTGTCGTTTAAACTAAAGTTTTGTATCCGACTAGTCTAAAAGCAAGAAACCCCCAAAATAAGGTAAGAAGACGGCTTTTAAAAACGTACTTTGTGTAGGCTATATCGTCTAAAAACAAAACAATGCAACAATGCCCATTTTACTTACTCAGACCATGCGTTATTTGTTCAGTGAAATTATCAACGTGGTCTGGTGAAAGACGGGACCTGAGGCGATTAACAATAAAATTCCTGCACTCGAAAAAACGCGCTCGGCAGGAACTGAAGTCGCAGGCACACAGAGATAACGAAAAGCAAGCCGATAGAGTTTCAGAAAGCGCCTGGACATCCCGCACCACCACCGAAGTGGGTCTTCGTTAGAGGAATAGATGGCATGGATGGGATTGCAGCGCCGGCGAGAAGTAGTGAATGACGTGATTGACACATTTGCTGGTTTTGGCCAGCCTCTAAGCTAATGCCTACATGCCTGTATTGAATATGATTACGCATCGCTCCAGTAGAGTTATTGTAAGACAATTTGACGTTACACAGTTTACACAAAACTTTTCCGGTTCCTTTTAATTCAAAATTATCCCACACCTTGCTCGTCTTTCGCATGGTCATTTTTGAACTCGCCGCAACTAACACGAAGAAAACGAGGTAAAAATGTAGTTTCCACCCAGATAAACTTTGAAAAATAATGTATTATTTTTCAAACGTTTTATTTTAACTTGTTATTTAAAATGTTTTAAATGCAATGTTAAAATGATGGTAATTTGAATGATAAAATCATGTTTTTGTTTTTCTTTTTTTTTTTCTGTCAT
>NW_015642206.1:1348909-1355965 GCF_001515625.1 Sinocyclocheilus rhinocerous | reverse complement strand
CAATCACATTTAAAAAAAACAGCATTTTTCTTGTACCAAAAAAAAAAAAAAAAAAAACAGTTTGTCCTTTCTGTCTGCAGATCATCCCTGCAGACACCAGTAACTAAATCCTGAGGGATGATTCTGTTGATAAAAAAAGGTAGCACGTCGTGATATCTTAAAAAATGCACTCACCACATCAGAAAGCCTTAATGTTTGAGGTTGGATAATTATGGCTGTGCGTGACTCAGCAGATTGTGTCATAGTATAGGCTTAATAGGCTGGTTAACCACTTTTGAAGTGGTGGAGTTCACTCCTGCAAGAATGTTCCTGCATGAGATGAGTCATAGTTCATTACGAGTTAATGAGCAAGGCTGTAAGCCATGCCACTGTCTAGATGAAAGACACTAGTGTTAAGTGTTCACACAGCAGCATAATACCACTCTCACTGCTATATATATATATATATATATATATATATATATATATACCACACAACCCAAACATACAATACAATTCAAAAGTTTGTGAAAGTCACTTATTCTCACCCAGGCTGCATTTATTTGATCAAAATACAGCAAAAACAGTAAAACTGTGAAGTATTACAGTTTATAAAAAAAATAAAAAATGTTTTCTATTATAATGCATTTTATAATGTATTTTTCGTTCCCGTAATGGCAAAGCTGATTTTTCAGTGTCACATGATCTTTCAGAAATCATTTTTGCATTTCAAAATGTGCATTTACAGTGTGGATATAATATGGTGCCAAAATCTTTATCTATATAGTCTACACATTGAATACAATGATGAACATATTGCATCACATAATTTAATTTGTGGCCAGACTGCAGATTTTAAAAAAAGACAATATGAACCCAAAAATTATAAATTAATGGAATACTCAAGATCTGTCATTTACAGACTGTTTACACGGGAAAAACTACCTAACTAAATAAATAACCCATGTTTTAGGTGTTTTTAAACTGACCTCTGTGTTCATGAGAGCAGATCTATTTTATTACTGAAATCAGTGCAGTCTGCAGTGGTGTGTGAGAGTCTCTGTGTGTGTCTGTTTATGTCTGTGCAGGACTCTCATTCTCCTACCACCCACCACAACAACTTAAAAACCCTGTCAGTGGCTGGAGAATTGAGATCATGATTGGTAAACGACTCTTGCGTGATTGGGTGTCAGGCTGATAAACGGCCTTCGGGAATTACAGCCATTTTATGTCCACCGCCTGCAACCAAATCAATTTCCGCAAAACTGACAAATATTGCCATGCCAGATGTTTCCAGTGGCCCCTCCACACATGGCGCTAGTGTGCATCTCCATTAGATGAAGTGACTCCAGCATCTGTGGCCATTATGAGCATGAAGTATCACCCAGTCATGGCCTTTTAGTCATGCGGCTTTAATTGGTCACCCCTGTTTTAGTCTCGTGGAAGTCTATGAAAGGATAGATTTGAGATTAATTGGTGTATAATTAACATTATGGGTGGGCTATGTGACCAGAATATTATATCACAGTAGGAGTAATTTTATATCACAGTAACGGTATGCAGAACTAGTTTTTTTCCTTCTTCTTCTTTTCCTAAAATTACATATATTAAACAGCCATGTGGTGATGGCTGTTCTTTTTTATTTATTTATTTATGAATAAAATATATAGTGATGCATGACAGCCAAATTCTAATGTTATCCATAGCAAATAAATCTGGCATCGGAACATATTTTTATTATATGCTGAGCTGCATTTAATGTGTCCAAAAAAAATAATAAAAATAAAAAAATAATAAGTATTATTATTATTATTACTTTAGTATAGGGACCAATTCTCACTATTAACTAGTTTCTTATTAGTATGCCTATTATTAACATAATTTATGTTTATTAGTTTATTGGATTATATATTGATGAATCAAAGACAATTTTGAACATTTAAAGTTTGAATATTTAAAGTATTTCTTGAGTAACGCAAGTAAAGTTCTGTTAGTAATGTGCAAATTACTGTTATTTCTAATGACCACACAAGCCCGCAAGCATTTCAAATGACAGGATTTCTCATGAGCGCTATAGAAATTCACCAATTGATTGTTCTTTCAAAAACTTGACGTGTTCTCCCAGCATGTGCTGTAGCCGCTGTCAGTGGTTTAGCGAGTTTTTGATACATCTTCAGTTCAAAGACTTAAAGGCTAGAAGAACGAATTCAGCTCGTGATTTGTGTGGCCCCTCAAAATCCAAGCCCATTGCTCACACACAGTAGGATGGTGAATTAGCTGTCATCAAGTGTAGCTGACTGTGAAGCAACACACACATACACACACACACACACTCCCCACTCAGTGATAACAAATCATTTTAAACCCTGTATTATGACTATTACTTTTCCCCCATTTCATGGCTGTCTGTCTACGAGCCTGAGCTGTCTTCCTCTTCCCTTCCACACTCTGAGCACTCAGCTTCGCTCCACGCCCCATCCCTCAGGAGCCTCTCAAACAGCTTTTTACCTCTGGGGAAAACAAAGACTTGACTGACTGCTCTCACTCGCTGTTTGAAGGCTGACTAAACGCCTTAACTTAGTCTTGGGTCTCCGAGCATTTCTCCATTAGTTAGACAGAGGAGTTATGCTGAGGAATTGTGTGGGAGTTATTTTGAAAGGCTCATTACGTGCAGATCACCTCTTTGCTCAACGATAGCAGTTTATGTGTACATATGTAGAGTGTGATGGATGGGGTTGTGCCATATGTGTGCAAGTGTATGCATTAATACATGTGTATGCGTTTAGACAGCAGGAACACAGGCTGCGAGTCGAGTATCAGCATGCGCTCATTTCCATATTGCTCTCGGTATCCCCCTGTCATGAAGTCATGCAACAAGGACATTAGTGCTTCTGTCTTTCTGGTGCATGCTGGAAGTGTGTATAGGAAGCTGATTTGTAATTTCTTTATTTTAATTTAGTCTTTTGCATTCTACTGCATATATTTACTACATCAGTGGTTCTCAACTGGTGGGTCGTGACCCCAAAAATGGCTGTCAGGTTTGCTCTGATAGGGTCACAAAGAGCAGGGACAGAAAACAATGCTAGGTGCAAAATATAAAACGTAACAAACCATATAATCGTACATGGTTAGGATTGCAAAATAAAGTGTCTCTAAAAGGGAGGAAGAAAACATATTTTTGTTGCTTAAGACCATGCGTCAAAAAAAAGTCTACAATAAATTTGCCTGTCATTGTGTGATACATTTGTTTCAAATGTTAGGCCGGTAAGTGACTGCTGTAAAATAAAATAAAATAAAATAAAATAATTATTTTATTTTTATTTGTTATGCATATCATTATGCTTAAGGAATATACTAATAATAATAGTACTGTATGTTGTTGTGCTTAGGGTAATAGTAGGGTGCTTAGGGTAATAGTTTTTTTTTTATTATTGTGTTGCATTTCTGCTGTTGCATGCATTTACCAAATTGTCATGTTAATAATTAAAATAAGCAAAAATATAAATAAATAAATAAATAAATAAAGGTTTTTTTTTTTGTTTTTTTTTTAAGTTACACATTTTGTTGTGCTTAGGGTAATATGAATCAATTGAATGTTTTGAGGGCATTTGGTACTTAATTATATCCAATAAAGCATGTTTGTAGTGTTGTTGGGTTGCCATCTGATGTCCAATGAAAATTCTAGGTCATGAGGCAAACGCAGATGAGAATCACTGTTTTACATAATCTTAATTTAGACTTTTTTTCTTGTTCTCCCACTAAGCACTTAAATTTGAGTGATAGTGTCTGTTGTACCAGAGCTGTGCTGCACTGAGTCGTGACCAACACAACAGTTTGGCTTGGCATGGTGTCAGTCCCTCTGGGCACGTCCTCCCTCCCACAGCAGGTTCAGTTGTACTTCAGATTAACGCTAACATTGAGGATTTGTCCTGCTGTGGAAGAGCAAACTGACAACGGTAGCACGAAGTGAAAATGGGGTGAAGTGATGAGCCAATTATGTTATGGTTAAACTTGTCTGTCTAGAGCCATTTACTCTGCATAGAAGCTGCATCAATGCGGCAAAAGTTGCACATAAATGTATTTGCACAACAGTCACAAGTGTATCACACACTTGAATGTGGATTATTGATTTGTTTGCACAGTGGACTGAATACATGATGCAGGTTGATTGACATGACAGAGTGGCAGTGGAAAGACACAGTAGGAGACTTTGCCAGCCCAGCTGCTTTTCTGTGAAGGACAGGTTTTAGAGTTGACTCACACCGTCGGTTCCCTCAGTGTTTACTGTTCAAATTTAAAAATAATTTAAATTTTTTTAAAAAGCCTCAATTTCTCCAGAAACATGCAGCTCTATTTTGCACACAAACAGCTCTTAATCAAATCCAGTTTTTTATGTAGCCAGCTGATTTTTATTCATGGTATTCAGTAGCAATTAAATGATTTGCAAAAAGAGACACAAAATAAATGTGTTTGATATCTAAATGTTCGACTTGTGGGAATCGATAAGCAGAATCAGAACTGGAATGCGGAATTGATAAAATTCAAACAATACCCAACCCTACCAACAATGCATGCATACTCTTGTTTGCCTTTATGTCTGTCTCCTTGCACAATAAAGAAAGCCACAATAAATAAAGTGTTCAAAAAATGTACACTGTCTAAATGCCAGTAATGTAAACAAGATATAAAAGTCAACGTTTCGGACAGAGCCAAATTGCCGCAAAATAAAAATTACTGTCTGTCTCCATCAGATACATCAGTCCCAGGAAACCTATAAATAATTCTATCATTCTATAATTTAAAACCTAAGTAGTCAGGTTAGTAGCATTGCTAATTATTTCATGTTAATTTTTATTTTGTGTATTTTTTTTTCTGTGAACACAGGTTATGAAAGCAGTACATTTGTGATATGTTGTGCTTGCAGTTTACCTGTGACGTTTTAGAAAAAGTTAAGGAAAAAAAAATATTTGATATTCTACAGGCTAGCTACAAAAATAAGTTACTCCCAGAAGGCTGTCAGGTTGTGTGGCCTACTTTAAAACCAGAGGCCTGTAGCTCTTCAATGTGCAGAGCTCAAAATACTTGCTAAAATACTGAAAATGCATCTCAAGTAGAGTCAGTGGAGTCCTGAAAGGATCATTCATATTACATAACAAATAACAAAAAAAAATCTGTATATGGCATTTTTGTTTTCAGTGAGGGACATGTCCTTTTTACAAAGGTTAGCTTTGTATTTTTGCGGTAGAGCCCTACTTTAAAGATAAACTGCAAAGCTATGTTGATATGCATGTGATGTTACAGCTGTAGTTTGTCAAGCACAATACGTTCAAAAATTCAAAGGATGCTCTGTGGATGTATGACAAAACTTAATCAGCCAGATCTCTTCCTAGAGTTTTCTCTCTTTTCTTGGGCTTCCTAGGAATGTATAATGAAACAAGGCTTGGCTTTAACAGCCAGCGGTGTACTTCAGAACGAGTGACTATGAAATCAAGAACTGAAGGGGTCTAGTAGAAACAGTTGTTGGCAGGTTGTCTAAATGGAAATTCTGGCTATAGGGCTTCCACGACTGGTCTGCAAGAGCGGTTGACTTGTCGGCTAGTCATTGTTTACCTTATATAAATTACTCTCTTCTTGCAGTATGTGTTCTCTGCTGTCGTTTCTGCACTGATGAAGAGGTTGTGTGAGAGCAGAGATGTCTGAATGTCCAAGAACTGAAAGGGTCCATATATGTCCCCTTTGCATTGCCATAAACAGTGCAAAAACAGTCCTATCCTACTCGCATATGGTTTCTGTCATAGCGTCTGGCCAACACTTGATTAGTTTTAGGGTTGTTTGCAAGAATTTAGGCGTGTGTGTGAATGCTCTAAATAGACTCCTCGCCTGGTGTACGTGCTTTGTGTGTGTAAAGTGCTCTGGGTCCACTTTATTTTCAGTTCTGCGTAATTACAAATTCACATGGCCGTTACAGGTCAATATATTAATGTCACACAGCTACACGGGAACACAGTTTATGGTTAGAGGATTTTGTAAACTGCTTTCGGTAGACTACTGAAGTAGAGCTGCAAGATTTGGGGAAAAAGTCTCATTTGGATTTTTCTGATAAAAATTGCAAATGTGATTTAAATTGCAGTTTTTTAACACTCCACATTTGCTGTGCTGGTTTGTAGGTCTGCACAATTTGACTCCAAATTTTGTGATTATATACCAAATCACCATATAATAATAATAATAATAATAATAACAACAATAATAATAATAATAATAATTATTATTATTATTATTAGGGGTGCTCCGATCAGGATTTTTGAGGCCGATCGCCGATCTTAGAAAGCAGTATTTGCCGATACAATCACCGATACCGATCTTTTTAAGGCCTTCTTTTTATCATGTAGAATTATTTATAGCGATGATCCAATCAAGATTTTTAGACATTTATTCAGGGCCTGAATTTCTTTTTTGAAAATGAATTCCCCTCTTAGGTGACTTGTGAGAGGGGATTTTTTTAATTTGAGGGGTGGAGGGGGGCATGTTTAGACATTTTTCAAAAATATATATTTATCTCACCTAAATGTTTAATCATGCAGTGCATTTTTGTTTTGACAGTCGTGCAATTGTTGCACAATAGCTTACACACAGCACAAGCCTGATTTCATGAGCTGTATGTGAGGCAGCGTTTTACACCAGGTTCAAACATACTCCGTTTGCAGTGTGTATGCAGTCCATGTGCTGTACGTAAGTGGTGCAGAAGCAGCACGGACTCTCATTGTGCTTTCACACAAGAGTCTGCAACTGATCCGTGGCTGTTTACCACAAACACAACATTTATCCATTATTTTGATTTCAAATCCAAACATTGTTACTTAAAATGCTTTTTCAGAATTGTGATTCTTTTTTTTACACATTACAGTAATACAATCTTTCATAGATGTGTTTAAATGCAATAAATATAAGCAACACATTGTTCAATGCTTTTTACCTTTGCATTTACTTCTAGATTTATATATTAAGTTGCTCAAGCAAGTGGCAAAACATTTAAACTACTTCATTATCACAAACATTCTAAATTAAAACTTACCA
>NW_015642206.1:1333534-1347694 GCF_001515625.1 Sinocyclocheilus rhinocerous | reverse complement strand
CAGTAATACAATCTTTCACAGACATGTTTAAACACAATAAATATAAGCAACACATTATTCAATGCTTTTTACCTTTGCATTTACTTCTAGATTTATATATTAAGTTGCTCAAGCAAGTGGCAAAACATTTAAATACTTTTCTTACATTATCACAAACATTCTAAATTAAAACTTACTATAGACAGAAACAGTCAGCTCTACTGCCTTTTCTTTTGCATTTAAATATTTTACAAGCAATCCTGTGGTTCATAAAGAACTTTGTTTTACTACCTCCACGAGTGCCATCTATTATTGCCTTGTTTATCTAAAAGTGCTCTTTTCCTTTAAACCTAGCCAAAAAGCCGTGTGTTGACTGTGAAACACAGTAGACTTTAATTATATGCATTTATGGTGTAATTACTACATTTTCATGTCAATCCATGTTCATATTTAGCGCAAACAATGCACTGTTACTTTAATTCAGTGTGTGCAGTGGAAACGATCTCTGCACTACACTCTTAAAAATAAAGGTGCTTCACGATGCCATAGAAGAACCTTTTTGTCTAAACGGTTCCATAAAGAACCTTTAACATCTGAAGAACCTTTCTGTTTCACAAAAGGTTCTTTGTGGCGAAAGAAGGTTCTTCAGATTATAAAAAGGTAAGAAAGAGATGGTTCTTTAAAGAACCTTTGACTGAATGGTTCTTTGTGGAACCAAAAATGGTTCTTCTATGGCATCGCTTGAAGAACCTTTTGAAGCACCTTTATTTTTAAGAGTGTACTGCAGACACACCGCTCCTGGATCGCACTGCCCGACTGCAACCGTGTGCAGTGTGAACGCTTTAATCTGTTAACTTGAGCGCGGAAAAAAACGCATATATATATATATATATAGATAGATAGATAGATAGATAGATAGATAGATAGATAGATATAGATATATATAGATATCAGTGCAAGCTTTTTATCTGAATTTAATGAATTTTACTTTTATTTGTTGTATGCAGCCAAATATGAGAATATTGGTCTAGAAAAAGTATTTAGAATTATAGTACAAAACAGTTACAAAATGTGTTGCAAGCTGCTTAATGTCAAGTAGAGTAGACCCGACAAAACCAAACTGAACAGACTGGGGCTTATAAACACAGGGCAATCAGGAACACAGGTGCATGGAATCAAAAAGGTAATCAAACTAAACAAGAACAGGAAAAAGACCATAAAAGGAAACACAGGAAGAACTACGGAGGCAAAACGGGTCCAAAAGTATGACACTTAATAATGAAATTTCATTGTGTGTAATTTCAAAATGCAGCCTATAATGATTTCAAATTGTGCAGGAGACATTCACAAATAGGTTTATATATAAATGAATGCAAAATTGTTGTATATTTACATATAATAAGGATAAATAATAAATTTGACATACATTTACATTTAGTCATTTTGCAGACGCTTTTATCCAAAGCGACTTACAAATGAGGACAATGGAAGCAATCAAAATTAACAAAAGAGCAATGATATGCAAGTGCTATAACAAGTATACCCAACAGATATTTCCAAAGCATACATACTCCTGAACAAACCACAATTTAAAAATAAAATCTTGGTTGCAATTCAATTGGCATGTCTTTACATAAAAGGATTCACTTTTCAAAAAAAGGATTAAGCAGAAAGTGAACTTCTGTGTGAACAGTGCTTCACTGTTGTCAGTGAACAATGCCATTTTACCAGGAAGATATTGCTGAAAATTTGCTTATGTGGCTGCACCTTAAGTCACTAAAAGGTGAAATGATAAGGGGGTTTTCAGCAACTCTTTCTGCGAGTTACATTGTTGCGTCAATAGGCGGCGACAGGTGACTGTCTTCACGGGTAAGTCAGCAAATCATTTTATTCAAAGATTTGTTCAAAAACACTGACTCATTCTGAGACAAAGCAAATGAGTGTTATCATCAGTGTTGCTCAGTGTTCGGCGGTTCTACTTGCTTTGCGGACCAAAAACAGACAAAGTCACCGGCAATTTGAAAATAGACCGTTTTTGGGGCACTTCTTTGATTTTTTCTTTATTTACATAGTTGTCCATTAAACTTAAATATAAAACAACTGCACATGCAAAATGTGTTGTGGCAGTGTTTCAGCATGTCTGTGATTATCAGCGGCCATAGCATGTTGCTATTATATTTCTTTATTGTGTAATTACATGTCTTGTCCTGTCTTATTTTGCTTGTACTATATTCACAAAAACTAAAATAAATCACACACACATATATAAATAATACTAAGATAACACTAAAGAAGATCGTTTCTTTCTCTCTCTCTCTCTGCATCTGTTCCTCTCTCTTTTGTTCTGTCTCAGATTAACCTACAGAGGAGGATGCGGGTCACAGGAGTGATAACCCAAGGAGCCAAGCGCATCGGGAGCCCAGAATATGTTAAGTCGTACAAAGTGGCCTACAGCGATGACGGAAAGACCTGGAGGACATACAAAGTCAAGGGCACGGATGAAGATATAGTGAGACATTTTTTTAATTAGCGAAAAAGAGCCACATCAGTCACTCAGCATGTGCTTTTGCTTCTCCCTCCACCTTTCCAGGCTGTATTCTGAGGGGATTGCTGTCGGGCTTCAGATGACATACAGCGTCCATCATCTCTGATGCCATCTTTTTTTTACTATTAGAGAGTGTCCCGATTTCTTCTAATGACTTTGAGTAGTCGCTATTTTGATAATTTCAGACACTGTTTTGTTATTAGGTAAATGATTTTATTAAAAATAGTATTATAGTATTATATATTCTTGTTCTAAACAACAGTGATAATGGCATCTAAATATGTACATACTAAATTGTGATCAGTATTTTCTTTTAAATCTATTTTGCATACGTGTCATTGGTTCTATTTTTTTTATTTCATTTGTTCAGAACCTAAGCTTATTTAAAACATTAACAAAACAAAACTTAAAACATTGTTCTTATTTTTGCTATCTTGCAAGCACTGATATTTCCTTCGAGGAATGCAAACCTAGTCCAGTTTAATCTCGTTTTGACCTTTTTACCTCAAACATTTTTTCATAAATGACTTCAATTTAGTGTTAGTAAATACTCTTTTGATTAAAAACCAGTATAATAAATTGGGGTGAGTGTGATGGAGCAGTGTTGACCTCTCTCGTTTTATGAAATCTCCCCACGTTCTCCCTCCAGATCTTCCGTGGGAATATTGATAACAACACTCCGTTTGCCAACTCCTTCACCCCTCCTATCGAGGCTCAGTATGTGAGGATCTACCCGCAGGTGTGCAGGAGACACTGCACTCTTCGCATGGAGCTCCTGGGTTGTGAGCTCACGGGTGAGTCACCTCAATAGACAGCAATACATCTTTCTGAGAGCACGTCCAAAGGCGACTTTAAAAGTGTGTTATACCTCTGAAACATTGTCCAGACTGTCAATAAAGCACAGCACAACATGGTTGAAGCCAGTTTTTCCTTTTCTCCTAGCCAGTTCAGGGGATTTATTTTATACAGCTCAACAACAAGGATTTTTTCCCCCCTGTTGGGTCAGATTGTGCCAGTAGTTACTATACGATACATTTATTTATTATTCTTGCTTCAATGTGTTAGTTGAAGCTAAACACAAGCCATAGTTAACCTGTATTCCTTGCAAAAAAAGACACTAACCAGCGTACATTATTGTGTAACAGCATGTAAATTGGTTTTAGTGTAATACGGTTTTAGGGTAATGACACGCCTTTGAATTGTTCAGGGTGTTCGGAGCCAATGGGGATGAAGTCTGGCCACATTCAGGACTACCAAATCACGGCCTCCAGCATCTTCAGAACTCTTAACATGGACATGTTCACCTGGGAACCTGGGAAAGCAAGACTGGATAAACAAGGCAAGGTCAATGCCTGGACATCTGGACACAGTGACCAGTCCCAGTGGCTGCAGGTAGGGTTTATTATAAGTGTCCTAATATGCTTAGGGACAATCTACTATTATTGTGACTGTTATTGGCTGTGAATGATTAAATGTAAAGTTGAAATGTGCTGTAATGAAATGATCACTACAGCACAGAGGTGTACATTAAACAACATTCAGAGTTCAGATGATCCCTAACACAGAACCTCAACAAAGATCAAAGCTTTGTTGTGATTCCTACTGTTTAGCACCTAGAATCAAAGTTTCAATGAAACGTCTCGGTTACGTATGGTAACCCTCGTTCCCTGAAGGAGGGAACGGAGACTTCACGTCGTGACCGATGAATTGGGATATCGCTTCGATAGACCAATCTACTTCGAGTGTAAACTAAACGAGCCAATGCACATTGGCATGCAATTATTGCATCCAGCTGCCGCTGATCACAGCGTGAGTATAATAAGGCAGCAGGTGCAATGCATACCAGGTTTTCGCTGAGGAGCCGAGCCGGCGACCCGGCCGCTCAGCGGTGGTACAGCAACCGTGGCGACGGGACGTGACGTCTCGTTCACCATCTCCCGAAGAGCAGATCCTTCCATCCCTGGGTCGCATGTCTCAGGGCCGCTTGCTCCTCTGCTTGCCGATCGTTTAGTTTACACTCGAAGTAGATTGGTCTATCGAAGCGATATCCCAATTCGTCGGTCACGACGTGACTCGTAGTGACCGACTGAAAGGGAATCCCAGTTATCCCTTCTCCTTAGAGGTCTCGCTCACTTGCTCGCTCACTCACTGTTCATTAAGGTAATCGATCACCTTACCTCAGGCTTCAGGCAAGAGCTATTTGCTATCATTCAGCCAAGCATTTTAAAACCACTGTCATCACTTCATATTCAAACATATTTCACTTTAAGCCTGGCAGTAAAATTACTTTTCATTTAAATTCATTATAATCTATTAATTTGGCTTATTATGAAATGTTTTAATATGTTGTCCATGGTATCCTCAAGAGCCTTCTCCAACACCATAACTCATAGGCGTCTATCCTCCTTCGATCAGTTTTTTTTCACAGTCCAGCTTTCACATCCATATATTGATATTGGAAATACAATCGTCTGGACTAGTCTACATTTAGTTGTTAGATTGATGTCTTTACTCTTCCAGATTTGTTGCATGCTTAGCATTGCATTACGTCCTAGTGATATTTGACGCTTTATTTCAGGTGTACAGTCGCCAGTTTGGTCAATCATAGATCCCAAAAAGCAGAACTCCTTAACGCATTCAATTTCCTCTCCATTGATAGTTACGTTAATTTTTCGAGGTCTAGCTGTAGACATGATTTTAGTCTTTTTGATGTTCAGGTGGAGTCCCATCTTTTCACTTTCCCTTTGAATTGTTATTATAAGGTGTTTCAGATCATCCTCGGTTTCTGCTAATAAAGTTGTATCATCAGCATAACAAAGATTGTTGATATTTCTGCCTCCGATCTTCACACCTATGTCAGAATCTTCCAGACACTAATTCCTCATGATCACTTCAGCATAAAGATAAAGATAAAAAGAAAGGGGGAGAGAATACACCCCCATCACACCCCTTTCAATTCTAAACCATTCTGTGTCTCCATACTGCGTTCGAACAACGGCTTCTTGATCTGTGTAAAGCGATCTTATCAACTGGGTCAGATGAGGTGATATTCCCAATTTTTGAAATACCTTCCATAGCTTATCATGTTCAACACAATCAAAGACCTTACTGTAGTCAATGAAACACATATAGATATCTTTTTGAAATTCATTGCATTTTTCAATGATCCATCGCAAATTTGCTATGTGGTCACGTGTGCCACGACCTCGGCGGAAACCAGCCTGCAAATCAGGTAGTTCTGTCTCTATGATTGGGAGTAGGCGTTGCAGAATTATTTTTAAAATGATTTTGCTTATGTGAGGGATCAAGGCTATTGAGCGGTAGTTGCTACAATTCCTTGCATCACCTTTCTTTGGTATTGGTATAAAAACTGACCTTTTCCAATCTTTTGGCCACTTTCTGGTGTCCCAGACCTTTTGGCAGATTACTTTAATGGCTGCAGGTGGAATTGACCTATCGGTAAGCCCCTCCCCTCGAACACAGATGAGCCAATGGCAGTTGAGTATCAGTTGCACGGGGACTCGGACATCTTTAAGTTTCAGCACCATAGAGAAACATTGGAAGATCCGAAGCTTGCATCAGTTTGATGGTGTTTATGCTACAAAAATGGAAAAACGATGTGCCTGGGGTACTTGTAACACTGAGTTCCAGGTATACTGAAAGGATGGGCAATGGAACTTATTTTATTCCATTTCTTGAACCCAAACAAAACACAGCAAAATGTCCGTAAGCATTCAACCCTAATCCCAATGAAGACAAAAACGTTCATTTTCTGGTTGTCATACTCTCATGAAGTTACAATTTTCATCTGCTCAAGCAGAGCATTAATGTCATCTTGTGCTTCAGCAAAGTATCTCTGGCTAAAACTAGCTAATGTTGAAGTTAGTGAGTGCTCAAGCAGAGCATTAATGTCATCTTGTGCTTCAGCAAGGTATCTCTGGCTAAAACTAGCTAACGTTGAAGTTAGTGAGTCAATGCTAACGTACAAACCTAAAGAGCTAACTGTTCTCACGTCGTGTACAGTGTAGGTCAAAAACACATAAACGAAGGTCTACATTTCAGTGCCTCTCCATATTAAACTGGTTAAATGTAAATTTAACACTAGAACCGCCAGAGGTCGCTGTATACCTAAAAGCGCCAGCGGGTAAATTTTACCCACGCACATGGCAACTGTATTTATATGGCTAAAGAACATATTATTTCACTGTATTATGACACTGTCTTCACAAAGAAGTGTCTAGAATCATGAAATGATTATGTCTAGTCATCAGCTATATTTGTATCCTGTTGTTTTATGTTCAAGACTTTTTAATGCAGGCTACAATCCATAATGGTCAGTAGCCTAAGCTAAAAAAAAAAAAAAAAGTCTGCACTGACAACGGAAATTAGAAGGTAGTAGCCTAAATATTTGGGTGGTTTAATATTATAATACAATGTCATTAATCAATATATTAAGATAACCCATGCTATGAATGACTAAAACAGCCTATAGACAATAATGAGCAATAATAATTCACCACACTGCATAGGATGATGCGATGAAAAATTCAAGCGCACAGCTTCACCTAAATATTTATTAATTTGTTTAGTTATATCATTTATGATTTGAATAAGAGAACGACACCATTAAACTTTGGGTAATCAAAAAAATGGTTTTATTCATTACATCATATAGATCGGGGGGTTTTATCTTCAGAAGTGAGTGAAAGGCATTGCCTAGAAATGTACAATGTTAAAACATAATACATAATAGCGAAAATACATGCGTTATATAGCGGGTAAATTTGACCGCTGGCGCTTATAGGTATAAATGCCCCGTTTTTTGATCTGGTTTTATCGAAATAATTTTTAACAACATTGTATTGTAAATTACATAATTTTAGTAAAAGTCAATGACTGGGAGACTTGAATGTTTTATTTTAAATCTGTTATGTACATTTGAAAAACAGCCACGGGTAAAATTTACCCCGTGGTGGTTCTAGTGTTAATCATACCCTGTGATACATGAACAGTGTTGATCCTGCATGTTGTCATCTGCGATTGTGACGACCGTAACATGAGGCTTCTCCCGCTTGCATTGTGATCTGATCAGCTGTCATTGTAAGATAGTGAGCAGCTCCGTTTGTTTGTCCGAGGGAGCAACAGTAACTAAGGGGGCGGGGCTTACCGATAGGTCAACTGGCCTCAGCAATTCCACTTGGATACAGTCAAACCCAGGGGCCTTGTTTGATAATTGCTGCATCACACATATAATTTCTTCATTCAAAATAGCAGGTTCTATTTCCACTGGGTCACAGTTGGGTTGTTCTCCAACACTATATAATTTCTTTTGTTATGTTTGATAGACAGCTCTGTAATAGGTAGGCTGTGCCATTTTTTCAGGGGACATGAACTGTTGTTCATGATGCAGGGAATGTCATCACATCTGAATAATTTTCTAGCTCATGAGGTGTTAAAGTGATTAATATCCTGAGATTACTGAATAAATGCTCCAGTGCAATCACAGAAATTGAGCGAATGTGAGACGCATCTCGGCACATTCAAACCTCAGTTGCCATGGTGAACTGTGAGCTTCTGCAGTGGTTGCCCCAATGGAATAATCAATACCAGTGGCATCACAGAATTACTTTAGGCTTAATAGATTAATGGAATTAATCAAGCTTAATGACAAATTAAGTATTCTAATTAATCAAGACAATTGCAGTGCTGCAGAAGCAAGAATAGCCTCACAAACTGCAGTAACGTCAGAGACGTTTTGACCAAAAGGAGCACATCTCAAGGATCTGCCAGTGATGTGCTCAGTCAAACAGCATCAAAATCATCAGGTTATCAGTGTCTAAGTTGCTTTTAGGTGCACATTTCGATTGGGAGTCATTTATTTGTATGTCCATTGATTTTGGTGAAAACAAAGCTGCTGTTACTCACAGCCTTTTATTGGGAACTTTTTTAATGATCTTGGTTCTTTTAGTCTGTTAAACAGTTTGGTCTCTGTATGCTGACATGTTCAGTCAAGCAGACATTTTACATGCCGCAAGCATACGTCAATATTGACTAAGACTCCAAGTGAAAAGTTCATTTGCCGACATTCATTAGACTGGCTTAGGAACTTAATGCAAATAAAGTCTTATATTGCCGGGCAGTTTGTTTTAGCGAATTAAAATACAGGCGGGAGTCACAAACAACATTATCTTTTACATCTGTCGCAAAGTTTCCCTCCATTAACCAATCAAAAAAACAAATTATGCTGCTTTTCCAGGGACTTCTAAGGTCAAACAAACCACTCACATTAAAATGCATATAAATCCCATTGACAGGTTTTGGAGCTGTTTAAATGAACCAATTACTTCCCAGCCTTTTCAAATACACTGAAAGTCAGCTCTTTTTCCTCTGTTTGGAGATACTTCACAGCAAAAAGGCCTCTTGAAATTTCTGTTGATTGCTTCCAAACATGCTCGACCAAGAGACAGCGAGGAGACCCCCATCCTCCTTCTCCTACATCTGTCTAGCCTATCTGGGTCTATGGCTTTTCTCCCATCGAATTTTAAAAAATTGCCTTTTCAACTTCTTCCTCTCCCTCGTCTTTGTGTGTAATGAATCGATTTAGTGTCCTCATTTGTGGTTTCCTGTGTCTTCGCCACTACTCAAACAGAGATGTGACCTCAGTCCCACAGAGAGAATTTTTAGACTTCATCAGGCAGCCATGAAAGACCACTTACATTCATTATGGATCTTAAGTCTGCTCATTACGGACTATATGCATGGACAGTTTGAGAAATCTTAGCAGTGGTTTTCCTCAGTAAAGATGAGGACTAGAATTTATTGAAACTTTTATCTAAGTCAGCATTTCTCCAACCGGGGTCCGTCTCAAATAGCCAGGGGGTAAGTGGAAAATTTCTGAATTGAGAACAAAAGTCTTTCTGCAAAGCCTTGACAAGCAATATGATTGCACTGAGATGGTTCGCTTTTCTAGCAGCCTGGGTTCTGGAAGGATTTTTTCCATTCATTTTCTCCATATAGACATTTCAAAACATTTTTCAGTAAGTCTTGAACCAACCCATGACTCTAGATGAATCACATTACAACATCTGATTTTAAGCACAGACAAATTTGAACAGAATTTAGAAAAGATAATGGTACAAGATTGGTCTACGTATGGTTGACCATTAATATAATCAAATCCACAATGATGATACAATATAAAACTATTGATTAAAGCTTATTCATGTGTTTAGCTATTTAGTCATGGTAGCCCAGCTATCAGTCTCTCAGGTTTAGATTTAGGGGCCTCTATTTAAAAGCATTTATAACCTTCAATGGCCTGTTATCTCTGTCTCAAGCTCTTCTTATTATTAAGACCACATTTATCATTTCCCTCTAGGGGTCTTTCTTTTCAATAGAAAGACTTCATACTAACATAGATGTAAAAAAAAAAAAAAAAGCATGACTTCATATGTTAATTATAGCTTGAAAGTGTCATTTCACAGACATATTGCAAAATAATTTATTTAATTTTAAGTCAAGTAGGAATATGTTAACGTCATGTAAGTTTTGTTAGAGGTCACATATGTCCTTTGAATTGTTCCCTTTGTACTGCAGCCTCACAAGAATTTGACTTTGTATTTCATTTGGCCTGAGGTCATTTTAGATTCATTCTTACATGCTAATTTCATCAGATGATTACAATATAGGAGACGTGGTTAGATACTATACCGTTCAAAAGTTAGGGGTCAATAAGATTTTTTGTTATCATATAAATTAATACTATTCAAATATTTAAATTGATCAAAAGACATTTACATTATTACAAAAAAATTTTTTTTCAAATAAATGTTGTTCTTTTAAACATTCTATTTATCAAAGAATCCAGAAAAAAAATTAATTCACTGTTAACAAAAAACATTAAGCAGCTGTTTTCAACATTGGTAATAATAATACATATTTCTTGAGCAGCAAATCAGCATATTATGTTTTCTGAAGGATTATGTGACACTGAAGACTGGAGTAAAGACTGCTGAAAATTCACCTTTGCTATCACAGGAATAAGTGACTTTAAAATATTTAAATAGAAAACAGTTATTTTAAGTTGTAATAATACAGCGGGTAAATAAGTATTGAACACGTATAAATATATAAAATATATTTATAAAGGTGCTGTTGACATTGACAATTTTCACCAGATGTCGGAAACAACCCAAGTAATCCATACATACAAAGAAAACAAAACAAATAAGTTGAGAAATTAAGTTATGTGCTAGAATGCTAGAATGCCCAACCAATCACCTGACTTGAATCCAATAGAAAATAAGAACTAAAGATCAGAGTTCATAGAAGAGGCTCACAGAACCTTCAAGATTTGAAGACTGTATGTGTGGAAGACTGGGCCAAAATCACACCTGAGCAATGCATACGACTAGTTTCTCCATACAGGAGGCGTCTTGAAGCTGTCATAACCAACAAAGGCTTTTGTACGAAGTATTAAATAAATTTCAGTAGTTCAATACTTTTTCCCTGTGTCATTCAATTTTATTACGCATAACTTAATTTCTTAACTTATTTGTTTTGTTTTCTTTGTATGTATGGATTACTTGGGTTGTTATCAACATCTGGTGACAATTTCATGTCAACAGCATCTTTAGAAATACATTTAGTGAGAAAAATGGTGACGCATTCAATACTTATTCATCCGCTGTATGTCACAATGTTACCGTTTTACTCTGTTTTCATCAAATAAATGCAGCCTTTGTGAGCATAAGAGACTTCTCTCTAAAACATTAAATATCTTTAGGACAAACTTTAGGACAGTAGTATACATATCAATGTGAGCAGAGGAAATACAGTATGCTCATTTATACTGTGGTGTCTGTAGTTAACTATTTTTCTGACATTTGTAGTCAGCTGCACTTCTGTCATTTTAAAGAGCTGATTCAAATGTTTGGATCACAATGGAAGTGTGATGCTGTTCAGTCAAAGTATAACAAATCACATTAGTTTGCTGCATCCTTTACAACCACGCACTCTAAACCGGCATGTTAGAAGGGAAATTTCACTGTGCAAATTGTGCACAGCACACATTTTGTTAGCAATGATACCTGATTTACATAATTCCTTTAGGAAATTGGGTGCCAAAACAGCACAGTCTGCATGTGGAAATAAACACAGTAATCAGCAGGCATAATTTATTCTTAGTTAATTCCCTCCTTATTCTCTTAATCAGGGAATTTAATGTACCTCCACCTTGTTTGAGAATTACAAACCTTTTAGCTTTCCCATTTCCTTCCTGGCAACTGACCAACATGTTGGATTGTTCTGTGCACTGGCTGGTCTCCCCTGTTTCTGCCGCAGGCAGTGTTTTAGTATCAGATACAAAGTCACTGCATTCTAAGTGAGCAAGTTTTATACTCCGCTTGATATTTGCTGCCCGTGAGGTTATGAGAGTGCAGGACATAAATATTAACCCAAAAACGGACTTTTCTGGATTTGTTAGAATATTTATTCAGAAACTAGAAACTTTTTTCATGGGTATATTAAGATGGACTGAATTTTATAATTGCTTGTGTAGACACTTTGACACACTGAATTTTTTCATTTGTTCTAAATGTTAATTGCACTACTGCAATATTAACTTTTTAGACTGGTCAGACAGATTCTCAAACACGTTGCTCTGAAATGCAGGAACAAGCTTCACAGTGGCAGAGATGAGATTGAGATTAGAATCTCTCTCCCTTTTGGAAGATGCTTGAAGATGAGTTAGTGAAATCTTCTGAAGCAAACAGTGAATATGTTTGGTTCCAGTTGGCAGAGGCTTATTGGTTAATTATGCACATTAACAGGCTAACCGCATAACACAGAGAGCCTGCCAGAGTGCACTTGGCTCTTTTTTAGAATTTCCTTATTACAGAATCATTGCAGCAGTGCAAGCATATGTTGCATTTTATGCTGACCCTGCTAGTGCAGTAACAGTTACTACAAAAAACACAGAAGAAACCACATGCAAGAACCATGTTAGCTCTTTTTTTATTATTTAAAAGACTTAGACACCAACCTGTTAATTTATTCATTTTCTTGCAAATTAAAAGTATTAGATTTACCTCTACTTTATAGTAGACATGTTAGAAATAATTAGGGCTGTCAAAGTTAATTGCATGTGTCATTGCATGCAATTAATTGTGTATTCAGTTGCTGCATTTGTGCATACTGAAACTGTTTCGTTCTATTCTGTCTGATTTCTAGTTTATCAGTATGTATGTACAAATTCTCATAGCAAAGACCCAGTTTATTAGTAAATGATGGAGAAAGGGCTGTTTATTGGCTTATATATTTAGAATTCTAATATTAGTTTAACAAATTCAGATCGGATGTTTAAACAACAAAAAGGCCAGCGACAGTGTGAAAGAAGCATGGCTTATTTTTATTCAAAGCTTAAAACTATTGTGCACTGCCACTCACAGATGTATTGTGAACGAATTTAGTTTAAGTGAAGTATGTTCAAGTGAGGAATATAATTTAATGTCACGCCAGTTTCACACTGGACGCGCAAGCAGAGGCAGCGCAGAAGCGACGCGTATGCAGAGCAGGAGCAGCTGAACCATGGCTTGTGTACTGCAAATACAGACAAGTATCGTTCATTCGGTCACGCTTTTAAGGTGTTCTCCGACAACTGTCTGTCATGTGCTTTGGTTTATGATATGGGCAGCATACTCTGCTGTGACGCAGCCGTGTTCTCCTCTGTCCCACACACATGCATATAACATGATGTATAGTTTACATGATAAAAAAGTAATCTTAAAGTTAATAAATGCCTCTAGTTTTAATCGTTTAAACAAGCCATTGAAGTTTGGGCAATAACTCCTGGCAGTGATGTGTTTTCGTGTAGTTGATTTTGTGCTAACTTGATCTAATATTTGATGTTTTTTTTAATGTTGTAGAAATGTTGTAGCAAATAAAAATCACTAAAATTATTGAATATATTTTGAGAAAAAGCTCTTCTTAATGATTCCCATGTGTCTTTAGATAATTGAAGCAACAGTTTTTCAATAACTTTTGCAATAATGTAAAAGTATGGTATTTGGGGTAAAAAGCTCCCCTGATGTTAGGTCTAAAGGCACAATAATTAACATGATAATTAATAGATGGCTGACTTTTCCATTTGTTGACATGACATGGTTGTCAGATGGTAAATATTATTAAGTTGGGTGTCAATCTTAGAGATAATCACCATGTTTATAATTAAACCATCATATTTAAAAACATGATAATAATCATATAATAAAACATCATTTGTTGTTACTACTGTAAATCTATATACAATTATTATGGTATTTCCTTCAGTGCTTTCAGAATCTTTACTTTTTAAAATGATTTTGTTTCTGTATTTTAAAATATATTTTTATATTAAAGGGGTCATATGATGTTGCTAAAAATAATATTAGTTTGTGTATTTTGTGTAATGAAATGTGTTTATGTGGTTTAAAGTTAAAAAAAAAAACATTATTTTCCACATACTGTACATAATTTTTTCTCCTCTATGCCCCGCCTTTCTGAATGCGTTGATTTTTACAAAGCTCATTGGTCTGAAAAGCGAGGTGTGCTCTGATTGGCCAGCTATCCAGTGCATTGTGATTGGCCGAATACCTCAA
>NW_015642206.1:1301637-1333001 GCF_001515625.1 Sinocyclocheilus rhinocerous | reverse complement strand
GTTATGCAAATCTTCTCACATCGTGACGTAGACATGTGGGGGCGTGTTAGAACAAGCCGTTTTAGGTAGGCGTGGTTGACTCTTAACTTTTATAAAGAATATCTCTTTGGATTTGAGACTTTAGTCTTTGCAACTTTACAGATCTTCTTTATGCACCAAGAGCTTGTAACACTTCAAAGAGAAAGGAAAAATTTAAATTGCATCATATGACCCATTTAACAAATTTTAATGACAGTATATTTACAAAAAATAATTCTTTTATTTATCAAAATACTTAGACATTATTTAAAAAAAAACATTAATGTTTAATACAAACGATATTGTTTCTGCAATCATACATTATGTGCGTAGTGAAAAGCACATTTTTTTCTTAAGGTATGCCTTTAGCCCTGTTGTACCCTATTTATTTAATTTTTTTCATATGGTGATTGTGAAACGTGAAACACTTCACTTACATGATTTTATGGGGAAATGTGTTATTTTTCATGTTAATCGGGTCAATTTTGATCAAGAAAAATGCACTATGGCTTTAATTGAGCTTAAGCGGCGCAGCAAAAATAGACTCGGCGCCTAAACGATCGCGGCACTGCCGCTTCTGCTCTGCTCCTGCTACGCACTGCCGTGCCGCCTCTGCGTGTGGTGTGAATGCGCTAATCTGTTAACATGGGTGCCGAAAAAAATATGCGCTGCTTAAGCTCTGCTTACGCGTGCGGTGTGAAACCGGCGTAAAACCGGCGTTAGTTGTTGGCACATATGTATTTTAAATGCTCACAACATTTCGGTTTGACATTTAATTTAACTAAAATAACTATGTCAGATCTGGCAGAGGACCTTGTTTGATCTGGTGTGGCATATAGTTAACAGTTTGCTGAAAATGTATCATAATTATTTATTTACAGTGCAGTGTTTTACTGGCTTTTTTGGCACTAGCATGATGTTTACCAATAACATTTCAAACAGTGTTCACAGTTGGATCATTTGTAGTGGTTCATACATTACATTACATTTTGGTGGAAGATGTAAATAATGTTTGCATAAGAACTATGATGATTGCTTTGTTTAACTGTGAATATGCAGTATTATTTTGTGGTTTATTTTGCTAATCATGTCAGAGTTGCTTTACATCACATGAAATATACCCTTCAAACTGTTCAGCCGCCGATGCAAAAATCACCTCCTGAAGACCTATTTCTCACTCCATGTAATCTCAGCCCAAGTATCTCATAAATAAAGCTATTTGCAGGTTCTGACACTCTTTTTAATCGGATAGTCATGTGTTTTGTCAGTTAATTATCTCCTGTGCCTTGATAAATATGCATGTTGCTCTACATTCAGTTAAGAGCATCTCCAGCCAGCTACTATAGGAGAACTTCTAAAGATGCCATGTTCTCTGATTAACAAGTGTTCTGGCTGAATAAGGTTCTCATTACAAAGCAGTAGTGAAACAACAGTGGACTTGCTATTTAATACATCTCCCAGTGCATAAATCGCATAAATCCCAGTTGCCCTTTGCATAAATCACTGTAGATGTCATTAAAGCAAACCTTTTTGGGTAGGATAAGACCACTTATCTTGGTGAGATGCCTGTAAGGGTCTTAATTTACTGATCTTTAATGAGCAAATGGCAAATCATTCACAGACATCTTATAATCATTCATTGTATACAGTGTCATTATGAGTAGGGCAGCAAAAGAAATAAATAAATAAAATCTCAAAAATTGGAATTAAGTGACAGTTAGTTCACCTCAGCATAGCTTTTGATATATATATATACAGTGCCCTCCATAAGTATTGGAACAGTAAAAACAAAATTGCTCTGTTTGCTGTGGAGTCAAGAAATCTGTAAATATGATTAAAAGATGAAGATGAGACAAAACTACAGAATGTCACATTTTATTATTGAGTGTTTCAACACATACATGTTTTACCAACTAAGAAGATCAGAACTTTTAGAGTTTCATCCCCCTATCTGATGTAAGCATGAGTATTGGAACAGTTGCCTCACAGGTCTTTCTAAGTGATCGGTTGTGTCCTGTTGCATTAATTCTTCAGATATTAAAAGCAGTAAAAGCATCTGATATCTGTGTCATATCAGTTATACCCATTGCTTCTGCATTCGATGACGACACACACAAACCAGGATGAAGACAAGGGAGCTGACTTTGAGAGAAAAGCAAGCAATTTGGATGCTAAAAGAAAAGAGGAAGTCAATTAAAAACAAAGGGTATAGAAAAATCAAGAGTTTGGAAACCACCGGCGACATCAGCAACAAACAACGACCAGATCGACTGAGAAAAACAGCAGTAGTTGATGATAGACAAATCATAAAAGCTGTGAAAAAGAACCCCAAAATATGTGTTTGTGAAATCACCAACAGCCTCCAGAAAGCTGGGGTGATGCTCTGACAATCTACAATACTTTCTGCAGGAGACTTTGACACAGAATTACAGAGGCTACACCAAGATGCAAACCTCTGACCAGCACCAAAACTAGAAAGTCAAGATTAGAGTTTGAAAAAGCCAGTAGAGTTTTGGAACAGAGTTTTATGGACAGATGAGACAAAGATTAACCTTTATCTAAGTGATGGGAAAGCAAAAATGTGGAGAAAAAAGGGAACTGCAAATGATCCTGAGCATACAGCCTCATCTGTAAAGCATGGTGGAGGTTGTGTCATGGCATGGGCATGCATGGCTGTCTCTGGAGCAGGCCCTCTCAATTTTAATGATTGTGATGAGAGGGGCTGGGCCGAGAGCCGTGGGAACGGAGCGAGGCTGGTGGAGTAAATGCTAATGCACGACACCTGCACCACTCACCGGTCTCGAGTCCCACGGAGGAGCTCCGGAAGGATAAAAGGAGGAGTGACGACAGTGTTGGACGAGAGAGGACCAGGCCTGGATTTTATTTTGTGTTTTGGTTCTGTTTGTGCGTGACAGTCGTCCGCGAGGGGCTGTCGCGCTGTTTTGTGTTTATTTTATTATTAAAGTTTTGTTTAAATGTTCGCCGGTTCCCGCCTCCTTCTTCCCGAACTACGAACTTTGTTACATTGGTGCCGAAACCCGGGAGGAAGGAGGGACACGCTGCCAGAGATCCCTCTCCGCTGTGGTGAGTCCGCGGTGCCATCGAGCATGGCGGAGCAGTCTGCCGCCATGGAGACTCGAGGCGGTGGTCTGGAGTGAGTTGCCGGGGGGGGCGGACGAACCCACTGCCAGTCGCCTGGGCTGTGGAGGGACGGCTGCCGTCCGTGAGGGAGCGGAGGAAATGTTCACCGGTTCCCGCCTCCTTCTTCCCGAACTACGAACTTTGTTACAATGATGACTTAAAGTATGATGACAGTAGCAGAATTAATTTGGAAGGGTACAAAACCATCTTGGCTACCAATATTCAAGAAAATGCCACCAGAATCATCAGAAAGCGCTTCATATTGCATCAGGACAATGACCCAAAACACCCTGCCAGTTCAGTCAAGAAGTTTATCAGGGCAAAGAAATGGAAAGTCTTAGATTGTCCAAATCAATCTCCAGATTTAAATCTGATTGAACCTGAATTTCACCAGCTGAAGAGGAGACTAAAGGCAGAAACTCCCCAAAACAAGCAACAGTTGGAATTGGCTGCATTAAAGGCTGGGGAAAAGCATTTCAAAGGATAAGACCAAGAGTCTGGTGATGTCTATAGGTCGCAGACTCCCTGCTCTGATTGCGCGCAAGAGATCTGCAGCAAAATAATAGCTTTTAATCTTTTACATCTGCCTTAAGTTCAACTGTTCCAATACTTATGCTCACATCAGGTAGTGGGATGAACTCTAAAAGTGCTGTCCTTTTTATTTGGTAAAACATGTATGTGTTGAAACAGCTAATAATAAAATTTGACATTCTGTAGTTTTGTCTCATATTCATCTTTTAAACTTATTTGCAAATGTCTTGACTCCACAGCAAACAGAGCAATTTTGTATGTACTGTTCAAATACTTATGGAGGGCTCTGTATATATATATATATATATATATATATATATATATATATACATATGCTGGTGTTTATTGCTAAGGCGTTATTAAGTAAATTGCCAGCTTATATCTGTTTTATCAAATTATACTCATACATGTGTGAAACACTCTTGCTACAGACTCACCCCAAAACAAAGGTGTTGTAGCGGAGTCAGTGGCACTGAGCAGAATTTCGACGCTGCAATGTAAATATATCATAAGCCAAACTGTGCCCATAAATGGCAAACTGTTTTACTGACACCACATAGATGTGAGGCCAGTCTAAAGAGTCTAGTGATCTGTCTACGCTTGAATAAATTGCTCAAGTGGAGGAGCCTGGGCGTGGGACAGTAATTAGGAGTAATGCAAGATTGATTCGTACTCAGCGGCAATGCCTTGATTAATGTCAGGCTCTCTGCAAACAGAAACATGTGTTTGTGTTAATAAGAAGGTCTGGTATAATTGCTCTGTGTTTGGAGGGCTGTTTTTGTATGTAACCTGGTGGATGCTTCTGCAGATGAAAATGGGTTCCCTTAGTCAACAACACCGGGTGCATCTTGTCATGTCCACAGCTCAAAGCCGCTACTTTTGTGTTGATTAAATTTCTGCTCTGTCGCAGTTGTTTATTATGTACACACTTCAAAATGGAATGTGTCACCACCCAAGACAACATATCTGAGAAAACTGCTGCCTTGGAAAAATGAGGGAATCGACATGACAGAAGTTGAGAGGAATTGTAATTGTCTCCTAGAGCAGTAATGATGACTAGCTAAATAAAGGCTGGGGCTACTGCTGTTTTGATTAAATGTCACACATGAAAAATGAAGCTCAACAAGCGGCCGTCAGTGCTCATGGAAAGAAGGATCTACAATATGCCCTGGGATTTACCATTCATGGGATCAAAACAGTCCACAAATATATTCTGGCACACCAAAATGTCTGAAATATGTTGGTAAGTGGCATTCTTGTAGTGTAGCCGCTTTTTTACAAACCATTTTTTCTCCCTCAAGCTATTAAATTCATAAGTATGGCTGGTTGACATGCATTGCTTCATGCTGAATGGAATAGCTTTTTAATGTTATTTGTTTTATTACCCAGCCTTGTAAAGGAATCAATAGAAACACTACCTGAAGCCACATTGTCTCACTGAACTAATTGTGAGTTGGAAACAAAGTCTTCAGGATTCCAATACAATTATTGAACAGGCACAAAAAAAAAGGATTTTCATGATTCTTGGTTCCAATCCAGCACGTAAATGAAACGGAACAGCTCCCTCAATGAGTTGAATCCCGTTTGAGCTTTGGGGAAATAAGCCTTTATTTCACAATAAAAAGCAATATACTTCTACACATTTCCTTTAGTTTTTAGTTATGTAATGCATAAATTATATACTTTGTCATGGTTGATTCTAAATGGTCAGTCACAACATTCTGTGACCAAATATGTGTGTATAATTGTCCATTGTCCCTGGTCATTATCACAAAGTTTATAATTTCTGTGGCATTAGAATTCCAAATGCAATTGCAAATAAATAAATAAAAAATAAAATAAAATAAAATATAAAATAAAATAAAATAAAATGTTCTAAATCGGTGCCCATTCTGCCAATGCTGAGATAAATAGGCAGTCGCTAGCAAGAACTTTTTTATTTCAGATCATTCCAACACTACAGAGCCACATTGAACAGAAGTCAAACTACAGATGCATTACTTGTGGTGTTCTTTGCACATTAAACTGCGCTAGGAAAAAGTATTCTGCCATTAAATATTGTTTTCATCACCTCTAACACATTACTGTTTTCCTGTCAATTTGTTTGCTGAAAGAATGAGAACGCAACTGATGTCTGTGTTTACGTGCCATGAAAAGGTACTTTCTTTTTTTTATGTGATGTGTGCAGATGTGAGGAGGTGAAGGGCAGGAACATTTTCAGATGCATCGAGGGCTTTTTGTAGGCTGATGGTGCTGATGTGCTCACCAGGGAAGCAGCTAGAGCAGGGGAGTGGTGGGCAAACACAGGGTCCTGGATGAAATAAAAGAACACTGGGTCTCATTCACTAATAACTGCATAGAGTATTTAAATGCACAGGACAACTTTTCTCTAAACAATAAAATAATTTATGAAAATATGAATTTATTCATAACCTCATTCAAATATTAATGAATTTGGAGTATTTTAAATGAGTTACCAACATGCCCATGGTTAGTCATTTGCACAAAACACATCTTCATATAAGGACAAAGCAACAAAGCATCTTCATATAAGGACTTTCCACACTCATTGTCAGCCAGCATATATTTCTTCATTTATATATATATATATATATATATATATATATATTAGGGGTGACCCCGAATAGTCGAAGATTCGATGCTTCGATAGGAGGAGCCTGATTCGACTACCAATCTCACAGTCGAATATTCGCGGGGTGTTATGATCATGCCATTTTGGCTATATGGGGGTTTCACATAGAACCTGCTGCTTCTTTCTACTGGTCATCTTCAGTGCGCACAGCTCAAAACAGAAATGCAGAACATTAATAACTACTGTCATATACATAATGTTATAATGAGAGCACTATTGTAAAAAATTATGTGAATTCTTAGGGTTTCGCTGACGTTTAATGTTAACTATCTAAGGGCAGGAACATTTTCAGATGCATCGAGGGCTTTTTGTAGGCTGATGGTGCTGATGTGCTCACCAGGGAAGCAGCTAGAGCAGGGGAGTGGTGGGCAAACACAGGGTCCTGGATGAAATAAAAGAACACTGGGTCTCATTCACTAATAACTGCATAGAGTATTTAAATGCACAGGACAACTTTTCTCTAAACAATAAAATAATTTATGAAAATATGAATTTATTCATAACCTCATTCAAATATTAATGAATTTGGAGTATTTTAAATGAGTTACCAACATGCCCATGGTTAGTCATTTGCACAAAACACATCTTCATATAAGGACAAAGCAACAAAGCATCTTCATATAAGGACTTTCCACACTCATTAACTATCTGTTAATCAAAACATAAAACATTATTTACCCCATTTGTATCTGCGAGGCATCCGTTACACATTTTTCCCTGTGTGTTAACGTAATTATGACTGTTGAATATCTGACTTGACTCTCGGTAATGTATTATGCCCCCAAAACATATGTGACCATGGACCACAAAACCAGTCATAAGGGTCAAATTTTTTAAATTGAGGTTTATATACCACCTGAAAGCTGAATAAATAAACTTTCCATAGATGTATGGTTTGTTAGTATAGGACAGTATTTGGCCGAGATACTATTTGAAAATCTGGAATCTGAGGATGCAAAAAATCTAAATATTGAGAAAATCGCCTTTAAAGTTGTCCAAATGACGTTCTTAGCAATGCATATTACTAATCAAAAATTAAGTTTTGATATATTTACAGTAGGAAATTTACGAAATATCTTCATGGAACATGATCTTTACTTATTTCGAACATTTATAGTTTTATAGTATGTTTTAGTACAAACATTTTGATAATCATGTTCATGTTTGTGATAATGTTTGTACGTAGATTTCACATACATATTTGTGCATGGTTAGTGAATGAGACCCATTATTCTTTATTCCAAGACATTGAGTGGCTTTTGTCATCATTCCTCAATTTTCTGGGTTTCACGTGTTTCATTATCTGTTCTTTGCTCGATTTCCATGCCATTGAAGCACTGGAGCAATGCTGATCAGTGTTTAAAAGTGTCACTTTCACATTTATCTCGAGTCTTGGTTTGAACTAAACCTGCTGAATTGTAGCATTGAAGAAAATCTGTCGGAAAGCTTCAGTTTAGCTTGTTTTCAACATTTGTAATATGTTTTGTTTTGTTTTTTCTTTCAGAGTGTTTTCGACAAACATCAAGTATGTGGGAGGTTGTTTATGTGCTTTGGGGACTTTCTCCCCTCTCTCCTCCAGAACTGAAAGTCATGTAAATGTTAACTCGGTGTTTGCAAATGATCCCAAAATTAACTAATCTAATTTAAGAGTGCTTCTAATCCAAAGCACAGACCCTCTGCTAGATGAAGGCCAATGAAACTTTCACTTTACCCAATTTGAGTTGATTTCCCTGAGTGTCAGCGTAAATTCGATTAGGCGATAAATGGTGTTACTTCAGGAAGAGAGGAGATGCATCTAATGCCGCAATTCACTTAACATTCTTCAATCATTGCATCTATCTGCTTTAAAAGGATTATCACTGAGTTGCTGGGCACTTCACCTGTGTGTATAATGGGCTGATTGTCTTATTTACTAACCCCAATGTATTTCCCACCTGTTGGACATGGCAGGGAATTATCTTATAGCTTGAGGCTTTAGTCTCTAGACTGTTAGCGCATAAATATTCATAATAAATTAATAGAACCTTTTATTTCTGTTGAAATTATGTACGTTTTAAGTTTAAACTATTCAAGGACAAATTCGATCCAAACACTGTTCAAAATGGATTGGGAAGTTGTTGTAAAGTAAGCAAATTGATGAATCCAGAATATTCTGAATTCAGCTGAGTTTGGATATGAAAAGAGTCTTTTGACAACATTTAACAATTATCAGTGGTACTTTTAGAAATTTGGCAAAATAGTTTGACATTTGTAACATTAACCTTCCAATTTTTAAACCCCACAATGGCAGTTTTATCTGTGGATCTTTTAAGTAATTGAAAGGAAATCTGCATCAGTGCTTTCCCACGCTTTGTGACAACACAACAAAGAAATGATCAGCACATGACCTGATAAATATCTAAGCTTCTATCTTGTCCTTTCACAGACGAGCAAAAGTAATTCTCAACTGAAAGCTGCATTTGTCACCTTAAGAATGTCCTTAGTTCTTAACTGGATTTGAAGCATGGATGGCTAAAGAAATTGATTTCTTCCATGGAGTAATTTATTTAAATGATCCATAGCCATGCTAGAATGGATGAATGCAGTGGTGGATTTTTTTTTTGTTAATATCTGTGTTAAAGCCTTAAGCCTTAATAATACAAGGGCAGTCACATTCCACTCACATGCAGATGTTCACCAAAATGCATGCTTTGTTTTCAAAAGGGCTCTTCATTGATTGAATGCACTGTTATTTTCAGTTAGGTGTTTTTTCTGTGGAAAAATAAAAGTCCTTTTTTGTGTGTGTGTATGTCAAACTCTTAGACGAGGTATGGTGGTGTAAATTATGCATGCAGAGCAAGCGCACTCTGAATTGAGAAGCTGTCAGGTCTGTTCGAATCTGGACGCTTGCTATGAATTGGAGATGCTTTTACTCGTGAAATGTTGTCTTTCTCTTTTTCCTCCTTTTACCTCTCTCTTTCTCTCTCTTTCTCTCTCTTTCATTTTCTCTCAACCGGAGGTATTCCATTTTCCAGGTCTGATTTGTATGCAGTTTGTTAAGCAGTGTAACTAATTAATGTAATGGGATGAATAG
Organism: Sinocyclocheilus rhinocerous; assembly: GCF_001515625.1. Classification (NCBI taxonomy): domain Eukaryota; kingdom Metazoa; phylum Chordata; class Actinopteri; order Cypriniformes; family Cyprinidae; genus Sinocyclocheilus; species Sinocyclocheilus rhinocerous. Next base: position 1,323,585 of record NW_015642206.1, on the reverse strand, counting down.
AAGCGATTTAAGTGCGAGTCTGTACAGATGAAGAATGATTCAGGCTTGAAGGAACTGAGTGGAGCAATGAAATATTCACCCAAGGTACTAATTTGCTCTTAGTCTTGTCTGTTTTGAGGGGCTCACACTCACTTTTTTGTTGTTCACTTATTAGATCTATTTTTATATATGCTTTTATCCAAAATAGATGACACAGATACAGTGATGAAATTGTTACATTTCTGAATGAAACTAGTTCCAGATGAAATGGGTCTGCACATACCTGTAGTAAGATATTTGTTTTCACATTCATATCAGTTGGCAGTTGTTCATTCGGTTCAGGATTTTCTAATGCTTTTGTGCTTTCTTAAAAACAGATTTGCTAACTAGCTGTAAAGCCCTTGATATATGACAGTGTTATGCTTTAAGCAAAGCCATAAGTGCACCTGACCACGATTTTCTCAAAACTCTTCTAATGCACCTTGTTCAGCAGCTTCTTTAAAAGCCTCTATTTGATTCCTATGAAGGGGACCATAGGGAGAAATGCTGGGACTGACTGTACTTTGTGTTCAAAAACATAAAATATCCAACAATTACTTTCTTTGTTCATTCCAGTGCCAAAAAGCCACAAGAGGCAATCATCTGGGTCCAATCAGCTTGGAAAATTGTACAAAAATTGGCAAAAATAACAAATCAGATTCTGTGAGTGCTGCAGTACAGTTGTTTTGGTGGCAAATGGCAAATATTGCATATTTATTTTTCCATATTTTTCCATATTGCTATTTTTTTCCATAGTTTTAGCACCCCCTAGCATCAGAAATAGATGGCATCCTTCATCAGATCCGTGTCTTGGTATATATATATATATATATATATCTATATGTGTGTGTGTCCTTCTGAACCAGGTTTCGTAAAGGTATTTACAGTGAGCTCACAAGAATAAGATCAAGTCAGTATGGGCCAACAACCCCCCCCCCCCCATTACCTGCATTCAACACTGAAAATGATGATGCTGGAAAACAATTAAATTTAATAAAAGGTTATAATATGTCTGTTGCTTCTACTTATAAACAGGGGCGCAACTGCACATTTGCCGAGAAGTATTCAAGATCAGTGTCGGCGCCCCCCTTTATTCTAGTAGCCTCTAACACTCGCGCAGAAAACTTTCTGCAAGTCATTGACCAAAAGCCCATTACTAGCTTGTGCATGGAAGGAAACAAATTCATCAGGAGTGAAACAAGTGACAAAGGTTTGAACCCCCTTCCCCCTTTTTTAATACCGTAGGAAAAAAGTGAAAAGTAAAAACAAGAAAAAAAAAAAATGTGTCACATAACATCCCCTTTAACTCCTGATAGAAAAACAAATACTATTAAAATGAATTTCATGATTCCCACTATGACCACTAAATGGCAGCAGAGGATCATTTATTGTCTCCTTTACCATTTCCACTCTGTAATATAGTTCTTTCCACATGTTTTGCTAATGGATTCATATTTAGACATTATAAAATCACTATTATAACATTTAAAAATCGATTTTTTTGTCAAAGTTCAGCATTGTTTTGTATTGAATGAAGTAGCAAGTGTTTTCAACTCAATTCTACTTGAATTACACAGATGGCCTATTTTAAATTTACAACTGCAATTGTCAGTGAAAAGTGGCTAGTTTGTATCCTTGTTTACAATCTTAGTTTCTCTCAAATGCCACTCATGGATGAGACATGCAGATAACTATAGTCAACCTTCACTGGATCGTATATAATCAATGAACTCTGAAAAAGTTGTCAGTCAGTGTTTAACATTCTATTAGTTGTCAAAATTAATTCATTGCAGCACTTTTGTCATACCTAAATCAAGCTCTGTACAAAGGAAAATAATGTAAGAATGTAAATGTTTTTTTATGCATTTAAATATGGTTTCATTTTCATTTCATTTTCATACTTTACAAATTAATGAAAAAATTTGTGCATATTTTCTAGTACATTTAACTGCACTGTGCTCACATTTGGCCTACTTGTGCATTAAATTATAAATAAAACAATGCATAGCCTATCATCTTGCGCCCTATTGTGATCTCAAATAGCAGAATATTTCAGTAGGCTGTATGCATTTGAGAGATGTTATTAAATGTAATGCACATACATGCATGTACAGTTAAGCTGAAGTGCGCGTCTGAAAAGTCTCCTGTTTGTTGTGGTCGCAAAGGATACGTCCGTTCCGCGTCTTAATACGTTTTTAATAAATACATTTTTGAACTCATTAAAATGCTAAAAAAAAAACTTTAAATAAAAATGTTGCATTAATTATGTTTAATAACTAAGCTTTTGATTATTTATAACGTTTTATTAAAGAAGATTTTCACAGAATGATTTTGGCACCCCTATGCACTGCATATAATGCATACCCCGTTTTTGCGCCACTGCTTATACCTATGACCTGAGCACATCTCAGCTGTTGTGTGCACAGTACAGGGACTGCTGTCTGTTTGATTGGATGTTATGTGTTCTTGTGAAGCAGACATACCTCATGTCTTTACCCCAATGTGTGCCTTTCCAGTAGGCATGAAAATGGGACAGAGTATTCAAGGAATTGTACATTAAAGGGGTTTTCAGTATAGAACTAATTTAGTCCAGTCACAGAGACCCTAATATCTCAATGGTGTGACCGTGTGAAGTCTGTTTAATTTGATTTCTATAATGTGCCAGCATTTCACAAAAAGCTGTATTTCTCTGTAAACGTGTTGTTTTATGCAAAGCTTGTATGTGCCAGATGCATACGTTTGCTTGCGGGTGTTGGAATAGAATGAAGGGACAATAAAATACATCAGTACTGTGGATGGTGTTTCCTAAATCTAGATCTGCCTGAGGAAAAATACTGTAAATAAATAACAGCCAAATTTTTGGTGCACTTTTCCAGAAGCACATTTCATTTAGTCTTGCCTGAATGACTACAAAACCACTGTCTATGTGAAGGTTAATCACAGGGGTGAATGCAATAAACATTTGCACCACTTTTGAGAGTGGTATTTTAGCACAAAAACACATTTATTCAATAACCTTGTGCTTTTTAACCATGCACTTTTTGCTCTTTTAGTTATTGTCATTCTTTCAGCACAAACACACCTTTCTATGTTAATTGGGCTTATAGATTGAGCCTTACTTACAAAAGTCAGTGCTATTTGGCTGGTGCAATTAACATTGGGCTGTTTACCAATCACAGAAACAGTGGAATTGACTCACTAAATTATATAGAAGAGCATTATAGCCAGGCATATGTCTTGCATGGTGTAGACAAGCATACTTTTGGCATTTTAAAAAGCCGATTTAGGTGATTTGGGCGAATTTACGGCATTCCCCGATTTGCATAATTTCTTTAGTGATTTGAGCATTAAAACAATGCAGACAGCATGTGCAAATAAACAGTGCTATCAGTGAGTGCAATTCATTATTGGGAATTCCTGTGTAGGTTATATATATATATATATATATATATATAATTTAAAACCGTTCACAAGCTAACGCACCTGAATTCATTCGCTGACATTGAAGAAAAAACAGTGTGTCCTCAGGTTTACACATAACTGCAATTACTGCCTCAACGTCAAGGTCCTCCTTTGTTCAGATGGACTGGCTTGATTCATTGGTCTGAGTGAGATTAGCTTTGGGTTCAAGCTTCTGTGTGAAATCAAGGACATGCAGGTGTGTCAAGCACTTCCATTCATTCCAGCCCACTCACTCTCCATCCTGTTATCATTGCAATTACCTTGGAAATGTCACATATGTTGTAATATGCAAACGTAAGTAACAGTTTAATGAGTCTAGATGAAATTATCTCATTTCATTACCACATTTAGGGAACAAGGTATGAGTCTATACTTAAAAGCAGGTCTTATCCTCATAGGTATGTGTGTTGACTGAGTGTAATTAAAGAAAAGTTGAGTGAAGGTTTATTGTTGTTTCTGTTATAGAGTAATAAAATAAACAGTTTCTCAAGTGACCTTGGTGGAGAAGCTTAGCATGAACCATGCAACAGTAAACGCAACAATAAGGCAATGTTGTAGAATAGTAGATACAATAACCACAACCTATATAAAGAGATGGGCAATGTAGACTGCCAGAGTAAATAATATATACATCCAACAAATATAAAACACACCATAGTGCTTTATTGTTGCACTGTTGAAAGGAGCATTTATTCTATTGAGAAAACAAGTTATTCCACAGTCTTTGCAGCAGCACACAGACCCCTAAGCTCGGAGGGAGGTTCCTTTTAATGTTTTTACTTCTTCTATCATGCCATCTTATGAAGATTTCCCATTTCATTAACGCTTTGCCTTGCTTGTTCTGGTTTTTAAGGCACTATTCCATGTAAACCTTTTTTAGTGCAATATGTATGTTGAAAAATGCTATAAATGGAGTCGGTCAATGTTTATGAGTGACCTTAATGTGCGGTCACATTTACCATTGTTTTGCCAACTTTCATGGCGGAATCCACACAATCTGGAATTTCAAGTGAGGGCTAATGATTTTCCCATGCTGATTTTGCAACGGTTCAAGCTCACACATGGGTTCATCATGTTGACGAAAAGAAATCTGCTTGGTTTAAAAGTGATTTTTTTTTTTTGTGTTAGCAGTGCTTTATACATTGCTACACTATTGACAACAGTGAACCACAACTTTATGGCTTTTGAGCGTTTGGTGTATTTGTTCTAGCAATGAAGCTCGTAAGTGCAATGAGTCTATATGAATGCTTTTGTTTCTTAACCAGCACTATCTGAACTTCTCCCTGTACAAATGAGCTGCCTTCTCCTTTTGTTTGGTGGTGTAGTTCAAACCATCCGTGACCACAATTCAATAATAATGACCTAAAACATCTAACTTTATTTAGACTGCTGCAGCCCTGTATAAAGATAACCTTACAAGTTTATAACAAGGAGGTATTCATATACCATCAGCCAAAAATGGAATCTGGCATTGCAAATAAAGAGTTACACGTACATATTTAGGTTACCTTTTAAAGCAAATTACATAAAACACAAATCAAGCGTCAGTTCTGGCAGGTCACGTCAATAAAGCTTGCATAAGTTGACTCTCAGCTGATCCACGTCTAGCTATAGGAATATGACGCCTATCACTACTTCTTTTGTAAGGTCCATTCAGTATTATTCAGCAGCTTATCGCTTTGCTCAGAAGCTAATTACCCTCCTCCATCCCCAGCTCCTCCTTTCGGCCACATTCAGGACTTAGCATTCGATATTCCTCATTTAGTCAGACTCTTTTATCCTGAATTATGTTGTTACATTAAATCGACATTAAGATCATTTAGAGACCATTAAGACATTAAGATTTATGTTGGTTCTGTTCTGTTTACCCTAAGGGGATCATCTCTGCTCTCCCTGCTCTTATCCATTCTAGGTTGCATGTTACACAGCACAAACCATTCGGAGGGTTGTTACATGTGTGTAGTTACAGAAATATTACAGCTCTAGATACTATACCAATACTTTACTTACACTGTAGTGTAATGTACTTACACTGTAGTTACATACTACGTACACATCTAGTTACTATGTAAGTACACAGGTATTAGGGCCACTTAATATAAAGTGGAACCCTTTTTTTTTTCTTTTTTTTGCAGCTATGCTACAAAAAACATCTCAGTAAATACAGCCACATAAAATATTAACCAAATGCAATTATCACATATTGCTGTGGCTAGCAATCACTGTTCTGCTGAGCTGAAATAAAAGGCTACTTTTTATTGCCCACTTTGCTGTGAATAATTCATGATACCCTCCAAACAAATTTACAGTATCTTAAGAAGTTATTGCCGAAGATAAGAGTGGAAGATTCAGGCTATTTGGGAAGTCAAGTAATCACTAAAATCTCTTTCTGATAGAAGAACTTTCTCATTCTTTTTCTCTCACTCTTTCTCTCTGTTTTCAGGTTGACATGCTTCGGCCAACAAAAGTCACAGGCGTTATTACCCAGGGGGCTAAAGATTTTGGACACGTTCAGTTTGTCGGCTCCTACAAGCTGGCTTACAGCAATAACGGCGAGAGATGGTTTATATATCAAGACGAAAAACAGAAGAAAGACCGGGTAAGATTCTTTCTCGCACACTGCCACATGTCAAAAACTCATATTATTGCAAGACCAAAATAACTTTTATCTTTTGACCAAAGGCGCTTTTATCTCAAGGTTGATCTGAATCACCTTGATTTAAATAGTTTTTTTACAAAAATTTTGTGTTTAACTGACTTTGCATTGTTTTTTTCTAAACCTAAACACTTGATTTCATAAGCCTGCATTCCATGGACATGTTTACATCCCAAAGTCAATGAAAGAAACACATCCTTGTCTGCTATCAGGGCTGTATATTCTCCTCCATCTTGTCCTGTCAGCACTGTCCCAAGGCACCTGGGCAGACTCTGTTTCTCTCTTTATAGCCTGCCACCCAGATAACGGTCCAATCTGTCCGGCCTCAGTGAAGAGTGTGTTTGTTCACAACCCTCTAGTGGGTTACAAACGTCCAGTCCATTGGCCTGAGCTTGTCTTCTGAGACTTCTGACATTATTCTGAACCTAGCAGTGAAGCAGTTTATTTGTATATGTATACATTTTGAAGACATTGCTGAATATATCGTTTTTGAAAAAGAAAAGCTGTCAGGGTTGTTAAATGGAAAAGCTAAAAGATGGCTGAACCATGGCTTTTAGCAGTAGACATATGTCTGTTTGTGACCTTAATATTTGTGATGTTTGTCACACAGCCCTTTGTCCCAGCTCTAATTTTAGTTCCTTTTTAGTACTGAGATAATCGTTGCATTTGGCTGCTGCTATGTGCCATGGTAAGGGAAGAGAGCTGGTGAGTATTAGCTGGCACAAGGTCAGCACCTTGGCAAACCAAGCATAGCATGGATCTTCAGATAAAAATGTGAAAATGCAGAGATGGCCTCCTACGATTGTAATGAGATTATTAAAACCTGATCTGCACCCCAGTGTTTCTCACTTCTTCAGTGATTTTTTTTCCTCAGTTTTCTCAAAGTTTTTAACTCAAATTATATCATATAAGGCTACATTTCACAAATCCTTTATTTAATAATACTTGCCAATAAGATGCAATATACTGTAATTTCTGGGTAGAGTTTAGAAATCACAATAGAATCCCATTTTAAAATCACACTTAATGTTGGAGCCAGTGGTTAGAATAAAATAATGCTTCTCATGTTGAGGATGAAACAAGTTTGAGTATAGCCAGCAACATGACCTGATTCCATGTCCCTGTTGAAAAAAAAACAGCATATGCTGGTTAGATATGTTTTGATGCATGGCAGCTGGTTTGAGCTGGTCCTTAGTTGGTCATGAGCAGGTTTAAGCTGGTCCTGAGCTGGTTATAAGCTGGTTTAAGCTGGTCATGTGCTGGTCCTAAGCAAATAGCTCCTGCTCAGGACCAGCTCATAACCAGCTGAGGACCATCTTAAACCAGCTGTTACTGTTTTCCTGTGATATGCTTGCACCACACCTGTCGAGAAAAGAGACACAAATCAACAAGCTGTCATTGTCCACAAAAGAGTGACATTAATGCATAAACAAATAGTTGTTCAGCTTGGTTCTGTAAACACTAGGGGGATTTAATGAAAATTGATTTAGCTGTGGTTGTCACTCTCCAATATAACACACTCTGTATGTAAAGAATGGCATTAAGCGCTCAAAAGAGATTGACAACCACATTTAGCTGTATTATGTACCCATATGTGGTCCATGATCGCTTGTAGTGTGTTCCTCAAATCTTACTCTACCTTTGGCCAAAACCTAAACTCACCTGAGTGTGCTCAGCCTCAAGAGACTCGCCAAATCATTTAAAACAATCATTTTGCCAACACACTCAATGCTTGCTTACCCCATATTTTCCAAACAACACCTTAAAAACAGATTTTACTGACTTTACTTTTCTGACTGAAATCATCAGCTCATATGAAACTGTTGGCAGTGAAGACGCTGTGATTGGCACAATCATGTACACCCATCATTGATTATCCTCGGGTCAACATCAAGGGGTTAATTAGCCTGTGAATAGAACTATTCCCTCATAAGCAGTGGGGTCAATAGCACATTAGATCGCAGTAAATAAGATCACGTCCCAAGATTAGCTGCCAGTAGATACCCTTCCCCCTTCCAAGCATGTAGCCACATTCCCTTGCTGTGGACATGAAGAGGGAGGTGAAGCTCTGTGGTCCATGGTTTTGATTAGGTTGTATATTTTACTCTTGAACCTGAAGATGGCAGTTGATTAGCAGCAGTGCATAGGCTTAGAAGATTCATATCAGCATTTGAATGAAGAATGAACAGAAATGTGATTGGATTCCCATGATGGGTATGACCAGAAGGTAATATATGATTATAGAATCTCCTATTGTATAATCTGTATCGGTGTCAAATAATGACTTACAACCAGGAAAATCACAAGTTCCCTTGCATCTTTGGGAGTAGGTGCCCTTGATGTTCTCATTGCAGACATCAATACTGTGGAAACATTGCCCAATGGGTTAAATAGGAGGCACAGACCAGAACAGATTGGAGGGGAAAAGTAAAACTCTTATTTCCAGCCACTGAGCAAGAAGTTTAAGCGAAGCTTAGTGACCCACAAAGGGCATAGTGTGTATTATTAAAGAGAGCACCTTCTAAATTTTAAAGGTGCTCCTCTGAAATTCCTGCATTAATATCTATGAAGACACTTTTGACAAGATCGCCAACAGTTTTACTTGATTTTTTGGCATGTTTCGGTCACTCTTCTAGTTTTATCACGTGGCCTTATCACTCCATAGTCAATACAACTTTCAAGCTCTCTTATCTCACCCCCTCATATCCTATTTGCTTTCAACTCAAGGAAGAAAATGCAATATCAGATTGTATCATATCTCTTTTTTAACCTTTCAGATTTGAACCTGATCTAATGGTAGTCTTAAAGTGCTATTAATCTGGTTGTTGGCAATAGGGTTCTGAGGATGATGGGCCTTGAAGATGAAATTGAATACAATGCAACCTACTATTTACTGTCTTCAGTTGAGATGAGCTCTAGAGCAGTAGAAGAGTTTCCCTGTCTTACACAGAATCATTTTAGAATCACCGAACAGCCTCTTGATGGGTGTGAGAAAAGGTGTCAGTTTGGTAATGGGTTATATTGTCATAGAACAAGTGAAGTGAACTGTGGGCTGTGGTTTAATGGCCAAATATGAATCTATAGGGTCTGCATTACTGTCCCTTTGCCCCGTTTATAGCCTCTTTACTGAATATTGACATAATACAATTACTAGGGCTGTCAAAATTAACATGTATGGTTAATTAAATGTCTTTAACACTATTACCTTTTTTTAACACTGTTAAGGCATTCTTTCGGTTTGGCATTTGGTGAATTTTAAATGATTTGATATCCTATATTCTATGGTCTTTCTATTTATTATCACAGTTGTTTTTATTATATGTCATTCTATATTTCTATAAAAACTGATCAGAACATTAACAGCTGATTGGAATTGCAGTGCAATTGTCTCACACATATATACCATTTAAAAGTTTTGTAGTCAGTACGATTTTTTTTTAAGTTTCTTGTGCTCACCAAGGCTGCATTTATTTGATCAAAATGCATTACAAAAAAGCAACATCATTGTAAAATATCGTTAATGTTTTCTATTTGATTATTTTAAAATATAATTTATTCCTGTGAATTTTCAGCATCATTAACTCCAATCTTTGGTGTCACGTGATGCTTTAGAAATCATTCTAATATGGTGATTTTGTGCTCAAATATTTCGGTTTATTATCAGTGTTGAAAACGGTTGTGCTGCTTAATATTTTTGTTTAAAAAATTCAGGCTTCTTTAATGAATAGAAAGTTCAATAGAATAGCATTTATTTGAAATAAAAATACACTTACCCCAAATTTATGAACAGTAATGTGCTTAAGAATATGTGTAATGAATGTGTTAATAAGTATGAAAAAAGAAAATATTAATCATGAATAAATATTATAATCGATTGACAGCTCTATAAATTACACAACCATAATGTGAAGACTGCCACCTGAAGCTTGCTTCAGCAAGGGGTAATGAGTAGCTTTGATAAGTTGGCATGCATCTGAGTAATGACAGAAATTCGGATCAGGTCCTTATAGGATTGCTTTCCTGCTGAGTCACACCAGATCTTCTCTGTTTTATCAGCGCTCAGGGGAAATAGGACAACTGTACCTGTGGAGCCCTCACATCTGATCTATTGTTCGAGATTTTTTTGCTCTGCACAGCATAGCCTGTTCAGCTCCTCTGTTACTATATCGATGAGTTAAAGAAAGGAAGGAGACTGACTTAAGAAGGAGAAAATGAAAAGGAATGGTGTATTAAAAGCGATTGTGTCCTCATTTGGTCCCTGTCAGGGTGTGGGATGTCAGCCCCCTGGGTAAATCATGCAGCCTGCCACTTCTTAAACACTTACTTTTATAGACAGTCCAGACAGTGTCAGGAAAGGGCGAGAGCTCACGCAATATCTCCATCATTAGTTAATAACATTAAATTGAGCGAGCTAGTGCACTACAGATGAGGCCGGAACAGTGCATATTATGAATTTGGCTCAGATGAGCAAATGAGAAGGATAATGCCAGCTGGCGCAAGATAAAGCAATATTATACCTTTATAAAGATATAAAAGTTGCTGTTGTATTTAATAGGTGCTCAGTTTCATAGAGCGTGTTTTTGGCCATGATTTTAAACTCTGTTTCTGTCCTTGTGCAGACACTTGAGATGAGAGAAATGTTGATTATAAATAAACTTTTACTAACGAAAGAAAATTGTTCAGTTTCATTGTTTCACCAAATATTTGTTTGTGTTTGGACTCTGTATTTATATTACGTGTTGTATCATGACATGCAAACGCTACAGTAGGTTCTGTTGAAATCAGTTTAAAGGCTCAGTTGCTATTACTGTAATGAAGATGAGGTTGGCATGACAGTTATGCTGCCTTAGAAGGCAGTAGTCTATGTAGGCAGTGAGGCAGGTTTTGAAAGGGCAAATTATGTGACACCAGTGAGCGTAAAATTCTGTGTTATATCAAAGCAAATCACATTTCAGAAATGTTGAGCCTTGTACACAATCATTGCTCTGTCCCGCCACAGAAAGTCAAGGGAATTCCCAACTCACACACACACACAGCTAAATCTTCCCTCAGCTCAAATAAAAATCTTATAATATTGTGAGTTTTTGTTGTTTTGTTGTTAATCACACTATGATAACATGGAGATATTTTACCTAGAAATTATATTGGGGGAGGGGGGATTAAATAACCAGTGAATTAAAGGGTTAGTTCACCCAAAACCAAAAATGAAAATAATGTCATTCATTACTCACCCTCATGTTGTTCCAAACCCGTAAGACCAAAATCGTGCGTGTGCCGGCGCTGACCCAGACGTCATCACACCGGATCTGGGTCAGCGCCGGCACACGCTCGCGTCATGGTAATGTCGTGAACGCACGTCCAAAGTGACACAGTAGAGAAGAAAATGTGGAATAAAGTCGTTATTTTTGTTTTCTTTGCGCAAAAAAGTATTCTCGTAGCTTCGTAACTTTACAGTTGAACCACTGATGTCACACGGACTACTTTGTCGATCATCTTGGTACTTTTCTGGACCTTGAATGTGGTAGTTACCTTGCTGTCTATGGGAGGGTCAGAGAGCCCTCATATTTCATCAAAAATATCTTAAATTGTGTTCCGAAGATGAACGAAGGTCTTACGGGTTTCGAACAACACGAGGGAGAGTAATTAATGACAGAATTTTCATTTTTGGGTGAACTAACCCTTTAAATACTTCACAGATTATTTTCAGGGGTGTATAATACTAGAGTAATTTTTATGATTATTATTTTGGAGGATATGTACTTTCCTCAAGTGCTGTTTGAACTGACTACTTGTACTTTTAATGATTACATTTCTGAAGGGAAAAAAAAATTGTATTACTTTTTATTCTTTTGTATTACTTTTTACACTTTTGCGTTTCATTTTCTTCCATTTTGCACACATTAAATGTGCTTAAGGGAAGCAGAAATGTGAGATCTGGAAATGGAAAGCAGCCCAAGATTGCTAGATCTCAAGGACCTGTTTGTGTAGAGATCATTTCATAAAGGTAGAAAGGTGCTTGGGTGTTTAATGATTTAGCTGTTAGCTGTCTATGTAATATATTGGCTGAATGCAAAAGATCATGCTGTCTTTCTATCTATCTATCTATCTGTCTATCTGTCTGTCTGTCTGTCTGTCTGTCTATCTATTTATCTATCTATCTATCATCTCAGTGTCTGTTGATCTGTCAATCAGATTTGGAATCAGTTCATGCTCAGATGTAATATGCAGATCTCTCTACAGACAACCTTGTTTTGCCATGCTGCAAAAGGACTTGAGATTGTCTTTCCACTTTGAGCATCACTCGAGGGATTTTTACACTGATTCAGCTCCATATGAAAAACCCACTTCAAAGGACGTGTTTATGAATTGAGCAGTCTTGCAGCTTGAAGAGGCTATGAAGTGATAAAGTGCCCTCCCCTTGTGATCGAACTCCAAAAGCCCTCACCTCTAAATAGAATATCTGCTATACCTGATGCACCAACTTAGATAATCCTCCATTTGTTCCTACGGCATGTAGCACTAAAGACAACTTTCCGTTCCACAGCTTTGCGGTGATAAGCGGAGCAGTGCAGGGATTAGATTAAGCAGTAAACACCAGGCGCAGATTTATTGGATGTCTTAGAGATGGATTTGTTTTCTTTGCAGCTTTTATGCATAATCGTTCCAAATGTTCTTGGGTGCGCAAGGAGAGAAGGTAATTGAGAGTGACTTGTTTCCATCATTTCTTCAGAGGGTACATCAGAAGAATGAGATGTCTCATTTGGTTACGGTCACAGAAAGCAAAAGCGTTCACTGGAGTTTTAGTGTTCACTGTTGCGTGAAAGACTGAAATGGATAAGTACCATAAAAGAGATGTGCACTACATTACACCTCTGTGAGTCTGTTTTTATTTTGCAGCTTTTACCAGTAGAATAGCAACAATATCTGTTGTTCAAGTAATTAAACTTACCCGGTGAATCGTGTTCATTTTAATTTTAGAGAACTTCAGCTCAAACTGTCATAATTAAATGTTTTTTAAAAAATCATAATGTGATTCTAGATTTTCAATAAGCTATTACACTTGGATGTCCATTATAATACAGATCAAAATATACTACTTCCATTTAATCACGACTTCACAAAATATGGTACAACTTAACATTACAGTGTCCTGGAGTCAGTTTACATTTATCTTTAAATGTAACAGCTTATACATCATCATTATTATTATTATTTATATGAATGTGTAATATTTGTATCGTAGACACTGTGTTGTGACTTCTTACCACCAATCAGTTTAAGAGTTAAGTTCAGTCCTTACAGCTTAGGGGTGTAATGGTACACATATTCATACCAAAAATGTTCTGTACAGGTCTTTTGGTTTGACACATATGTGTACTAAATGAACACAGCATTGTTTTAACCACTGCACTTGTGTGTCGAATACGTGTGCTGCATAATGCATTTGAAACCTGTTTTCCTCAGTGCATAACTTATATTTTATGGTTAAATCCTTATCTTTAAATGTAAGAAAGTCATGTCTGTATTTCCATTTTGCATTAAGAATCATCCTGACAGCAAGCAAGTTAAACTTAAAGAATGAGTGCTGGAGCGCATGCATGCATGTCTAATAGATGGAGCGCAATAAAACGGGAGCACAATAGTTCTGACTTAAATATCAATTTTGCTAAAATAGTTTGCATTCAAAAGTAGAAGCATTTCAAATCATTTCCCCATTTCCAAAGAAAGAAAGAAAGAAAGAAAGAAAAGAATTAACATTTTTTCTCCCACTGTACCAAAAACATACCGAAACTATTTGTCTAACTTCTCAAGATATTTATAATTTAAAGTTGTTAAATAGCAGTCAAGTTATCCATCAGATGATACCATTTATTTTTATAAACACAAATAATGAGGATCTAAAACAGGGTGACTTCTCATAGTGACTTCTGTACAAGGCCTCAAATTAATTGGTGAATAGAAACAGCTCTGATGGACTGGTTGTGAACCATTTGATTTATATTTGCATATTAACTCTCTCACAAAAAAAGACTGAAAAATACCCTCATGCTACTAAAAAATGTACTGGCTGCACATACACTCATGTTTGATTTTGCATGTACTGTACTGTAATTGGCCATACTGTAATCACACAGGTGCCTGAGGTGTCTTCAGGGTTATAGAATGTTAATGAAAGACATAAGAGCAGCCTAATAAATCTCTTATGTATTTCCCACCGTACTGTCTATGAACAATCACAGCCGAAGTACGCAGACTTTATCATTATTAAAGCCATGGTGGGAAATACTTAGCATTGAAAGACTTTCCTGTGCACGTAGATTCCCTGCAAACACGCAGGCCATCTGATGAGAAGTTCAGCGAATGAGTTCATGTTTTGAGCTGCCCTTTTGACTAATCAATTTTTTATGACATTTCCCCCCGCTCTGCCTCGAAGTACATTGGAGAGAGTCGAGTTGCTAAACACAAAATTGGTTCCATGGTGCAGAAGGGAACGCTGATTCAGTGTGGAAGGAGAGAGAGAGGGAGGGAATATGTCACACATTTATGTAATGCTTGTGACACCAGCAATTAGACACACAGGATCTCTGTGTTCTTATTGTTTACTCTCTGCTGATGAATATGCGCTGTCAGAGCTCGGGGAGCTCAGCAAAATTTGTCTTTGAAGCCCACTTGAAGAGTTAGTTCCCAGCCAACCTCTTTGTTGCTTGCTGAATTTTCCCCATCTCTGAACTCTTTACACCGAGCATACTCGAGCTCTGTGTGCCGTCAGCATCAGCGCACTCAAGGGTTATTCATAAATCATGAACTGTACTTCCTTTCTCTGACTCTATATTGTAAATGCTCACTATTTGATTGATAGGTCAGTGTGTTTGTATACGTCTGCTGCAGGAAATACAAAGTCAAGCTGATTTCATCAAGAGCAAATGAAATAACTGACTGAGTGTTTACAGTGAATTAGCCTATATTTCTTTTCAACTTAAATTAGCAGCCTGTGAGCCGAAATGAAAACTTTCAGTAGCTTCAATTTGGTTGCCAGTGAGTGTTCACAATTACATCCTAAGTAAAAATATAAAACAGATTAAGACCAAATTGTGACCAAATAAGGCCTATTTCTCCGAGATTTCTTTATATAGAGTAAAAACTGTAATATTGTGAAATATTCTTACAATTTAAAAGAACTGTTTTCTATTTTGAATATATTTTAAAAAGTAATGTATTCCTGTGATGCAGAGCTAAATGTTCAGCAGCCATTTCTCTAGTCTTCAGTGTCACATGATCTTTCAAAAATCATTCCAATATGCTGATTTGCTGCACAAGAGTCATTTGTTTATCATTAGCCATATTGAAAACAGTCATGCTGCTTAATTATTCTGTTTCTTTAACTGTTACTTTTGATCAATTTAAAGTGTCCTTGCTGAATAAAAGTATTTATTTCTTTAAAAAAAAAAAAGGGGGAAAAATCATATACTGACCAGTGATGTATGCAATGTACATGTAGTGTTAAAGAGTTCTTCTAGTTCATTTGTAGCTCCACCCGCTACTATATGTGATGTACAGTATACAGCATATACATCACATACAGTTAGCTTAGGTCACACTTTATTTTAAAGTCTTGCTAAACCAGAGCTTTTTGGTGCATGTTTTTTCTAAGTTTTGTAAATGAACTCTGAAATTAATTAATAACAGCAAGGACATACCTGCTATGAATTACACAGAACTCTATAGATGTATATATACATATAATATGCTGGATTTACCAACCCGGTACAAAGATATCTTTAAGGGGTTATTCTAAAGAGAGTAATTCTTTAAAATAATTTTATTCTTTCAGGTAAAAGAAATATAAAGGAGGAGATGGCTATAACCAGATTACCAACACATAAATATTGAACATTAACTGTCATTATACATTACAAACATAAAGACTGAGGGCTAATATGTGGTCACTGGAGGTGATCTTCTAAAGTCTGAGACCACACGGAAAATCTGGGATTGTTAAAACTGAACTCTTTCTAATGTAAGCAATCAAATAAGCACACTATTCAAAAGTTTTAGCTTGGTAAGGTTTAGGATGTTTGCTAAGATGTTCAATTTCTTTCTTTATTAAAAAAAAAAAATCTTTCATCTTTCTTTAAGATGCTCTTTGGATCATTCTCAAATCATCAGGTTTTACACAAACCGTTGTAGTTCATGCAGCTCAAGTGCTAGAAATTACAATTTCTATTTTTTATTTTATTTTCAAATTGCTTTTCTTTCTTTTCTTTTCTATTTTCTGAAATTATATATATTGACTACATAGTTGATATTTTCTCCACTAGAAGTCTCAGATTTATGGACACCACAATATTTCAATCAATTTAGTTTCACTACTATAAAAATAATGGTCACACTTTATTTTAAGGTTCAAATCTCACCATTACAAACCATTAACTACGACTTTTACCTCAATAAACTCCTAATTTGCTGCTTATTAATAGTTAGTAAGGTAGTTGTTGACTTTAGTTATTGAGTAGGATTAGGGATGTATAATATGGTCATGCAGAATATATATAAATATTATATAGTAGCTTTTTGTTATCAAATATTCCAATTTATGTTTTCCATTTGGTTAAATAGGTCTGCCATTTTAGATTCAAATGAATCATTGTATGATTTGGGAATTTTTCATTTTCTTTCCAACAGGTCTTTCAAGGAAATTTTGATAATGACACCCACAGAAAGAATGTGATCGATCCTCCCATCTATGCCAGATTCATCCGAATTCTTCCATGGTCGTGGTACGGAAGAATCACTTTGCGTGCAGAGTTACTGGGATGCCAAGAGGAAGAGTGAAGACCCCTATTCATTTTCCCTTTGCAACACTTTGGTCCATATTCAATATAAACTGTGCTTGTAAACCATGTACAATTAAAATCGGTTTCATCTCATCTGAATTTTCCATTTTTGTAATATTATGATTCGTTTTATGTTTTATTCCTAAAGAGGTTGAGTTTAGTCATCACTCATGCCCTGCTTTTTTGTCCTTTTATGGTCTGTGCCATTTATTGAAATCCTTTTTTTTTTAAGCCAATTAGAGGGTGGGGTTATTTCACTGTGGTTTTCGCAGTGGAACAAAAGCCACTGTACAGTGTGTCACTTTAAACCAGAACAAAAAATGACATGCAATGCTTTTTGGGCCATAATCAAACACATAACAGAAAAGACTAACATTAATATGTAAAATATCTTTCTACTTTCATTTTAACAGCAGGCTTGACTGAAGTTATACCACAACTGACACTGACGTTGTTGTGTGGACAAAAAATATGATGGTATTGTATTATATGTAAAACGCAAAATAACTGCATGATGCAAAAATGAATAGAAGTATAAGAAAACAAGATGTATACGTTCAAATTAAAGCATTTCGTAGATCATTTTTATCGATCATTTCAAATTTTTATTATCTGTTTTCCTATACTTTTCTAAAGACAGTTACATGCCGCATAACGTGATGACATGCCATAATAAAAGCAACACTATAGAACTGGAAGCACCTACAAATCTTAACTAATTTCACACACATAGGCAACTGTTGAAAAGTTAGGTAAAGGTACATTCACCTGTAGGTTGTTACGTAGGCAGTCTGTAACAACGACAGAGACATTTTTAAGAAAATAACGTCCTTGGAAATTAATTCTTTAGAAGTTTTTTTTTTTTTTTATGTAGCCTATACAATATTGTTTAAAGCAGCACTATATAACTTTTTCTGTGTTCAAAATTTGCAAAATGTATAATGAGCGAATACATCATGAAGTCATCTTCCAAACCGCGTTTTTATCTTATTCTGAATCCGGTACACTTATAATAAGTAGTTATATTTGGACTATTGTAGCCTGGTCAGGTCGTCACCGCTGCGGAGTAACACATAGCTGCGTGAATCGCCATAGACATAAACTTAGGCTGCGTTTACACTGGCACAAAAAATCCGATCTTTCGCTCACATCTGACACAGATCGGAATTTGTTGCACACGTGTAAACACAAAAACCCGCACGAGATCCGATTTTTTTTGCATCCGATCTGAGCCACTTCCAAATGTGGATTTTAATCGGATACACATCTGATATCTGGACATCCGACCTACGTCTAAACACACATATCCGATTCTCCACAGAACTCCCAATGCGAGGGCGACACGTTTGCTCATAAAGATTTTTAATGGCGTTTTAATGCCGGCGTGCTGTATGCGCTCGCATTTTATTGAGATGGAAACTTTTTATAGGTAAGAAATTGCACATTCAGGAGCTGGTTTTCAATCACCGCCCCGTGATTTTTGAAAATACAACAGCTAAAAAGCTACATATGCTTCTCAGCAATGAGGTGATAACTTAGCAGTTTTTGTAATTAAACCGACAAGCTTGTTTGCAATGCTTCACAATCGCTCACTCGGACATGGGTGCATGCATTCGTTCTCTCTCTCTCTCTCTCTCTCTCTCTCTCTCTCTCTCTCCTTAATTAATTCGAATTCATTTCAATAAATATCATCTTTATTTCACTAAAGAATTCTACCTCTAACGAGCTGTAGATAAAATAGTCTAACAAATTAAAATTACCGTTATTTTCCGGTCTTTATCCGTTCAGTCAGATTTTGTGCTGCAAAACATCCATGACAGCCGTTGTCCATGCTGGCAAATAATAATGGCCATTCGACGTGAATTATATAAATAATTTTAATAGCACGGCCATTTAAAACCCGAGGGTCTACCATGTGCATAGTAAAGCGATCACTGCAGACAATCCTTTTGGGTGGGAATTAATGTAAACACAGATATCGGATACCAGTCGTGTCTAAAGTGAATGTAAACAGACGTGCCAAAAAATCGGATATGGTCAGAAGATCGGATCTGTGCATTAAGACTTGCAGTGTAAACGCAGCCTTAGAGAAGTATCTCTGGTTAGAATGTTCTTCCGCGGGATGTGTGCAGATCTGTTTATTAACCGCTAGAGCGCCAAAAGTTACATAGTGCTGCTTTAACTTCCAGATGTCTCAGTTTTTCAGGCTGTTTACCTATTGATTAACTGTACTACTGTATTTTTTTTTTCTTGATTGTAAAAACCTCAGGATAGATGTAATCGTTTAGTACTTACAATTGTACGATTAAAAAAACTTTGGTGGAATGCAAAGTCCCTTTGAAATCCCACATTTGTATGTGCTTGTTCGAAAATGTGAAGGAATATTAACATGCGAAAAATGTATTGTATGGTGGGATTATTCTTTTTTTTTTTTCCCCCTTTGCATATAATGAAGACATCAATAAATAACAGCTTTCATGTATACAGATGTTAGGTAATCATCAAAATCAATTATTAATTTCAAAGGTGAGCACCATTGGGTTGTAAAATGAATCACTGCATCATTTTATTTGCTACTTTTCTGGAAATTGTCAGGGCTCATGACATACATGTAATATATATATACAAGAACACATGAGATGGGGGAGGGGGTTTAACACTATTTGTACAGTCTTGAACGTGACAAAAAAAAGACATGAACATGAATTCGGCGAATATCATACACCACAATCAGCATATCACGTACAGTACCATGTTTTTTAACTAAAAGATAAATGTTGGCATAATGTTTCTATGTTTATCATGATTATCGACATATATTGAAATAATATCAGTAATTCTTGTCTAACATTTCCCTGTGTCTGTGAAATTATTCTCTAACACTGTTCAAATGACTTGTGTGCACATTTAACAGTTTTGTACAGACCTTTTGAGGGTGACTGTGTATTAAGAAAAAAATCGAAATATGAGGTCCACAGGCACATTTTTGAAAAAAAAAAATAATAATAGCAAAATATGTATATTGGTGGGTCTGATAGTCCAGCATTTCCATTACATGTGCTGTGAATAGTGATCGTTTGAAAAAAATGTATAGAGTTAAAGTCGAGAGACCCAGTGGGCCACATACTATTTTTGTTTTGCATTTATGCTGTCAGCTGTTAAAAAAAAATAAATAAATAAGTCATGTTTCTTTTTTATTCATACTGTGTCAAGCAAGTGCTATATGGTAAAACATACAAATTATACTCTATTAGTTCAAGGGAAGTGTACAAAGGAGGACAGACATTGCTAACATATAGACAGCTCTTTTGTTTGACAAATAAAAAGACATCTGTGAAAAATCTTTTGATTTCTGTCTATCGCTTTTTCACATGTTATGCTATCACTAATGTTTTGGAGAGAAAAAAAGAGCACTCTCCTGTTGTTGTTTGTCCCAGTACATGATTTGGTATGCAGCTTGTGTTTTTCACTTGCATTGATTGCTTTCCTCCTTCTCCCAAGCTATTCTTTGTTCAGGATCGCACAAGATACAGCCTATGAATGTGATGTCAGATCATATACTGCTTATGGCACTTCATGTGAAGGGAAGGAGAAAAAAAAAAAGAAGAAGAATAAATCTTCAGGAGATGGCCAGATATGCCCAACTGTGATGTCTAGCAATTAATTTTTAACCTCAGTGCCACAATACATTTTAAAGAATGAAATAGAGATTTTAGAAACAAGAACTAGCTTGTTTCTGCCACAGGTTAAAAAATAAATAAATAAAATAAAATTTCTTGTTTACTTTTTTACTGATTTTTTTATCTCACAATTTTGACTTTTTCTTGCATTGCAAGATATAAACTCAGAATTGTCAGATATATATGCAAAATTGTGCGATGTAAACGCAGAATTGCGATATATAAATGTACAACTGTGATACATAAACTCAGAATTGCAATAAAGTAAGTCAGAATTCTGGAGTTTACATCTTGCAATTCAGACTTTTTTCTCAGAATTGCGAGAAAAAAAGTCAAAATTATGAGATATCAGCTCAGAATTGCGATATGTAACCTCGGAATTGCAATAAACAAAGTCTAGTTTGTCAATTGCTTTAGAAACAGTGACAGGTTTTTTTTTCTTTCTTCAGGGAAAATTGCCAATCTGATATTATGAATCTTGTATTGCTAGTGCAATAGATTATGTAGATAAACAGAAAGCACATAGAGTCGTATGATCTTTTTGGCAATGCCTCTATTAGACTGTATACAGCTGTCTTACATGCTTGAAACCCATGCAAGAAGAGATTTGTATAGGCGTTTTGAGACCTGCAGTCTAAAATCAGCTTTTTCAATCAGCCCATTTCTGAGTACAATGGCGTGAGATGTTAGCATGAGGCTATTGTACATTTCTGATTGTGCTGTTGGATTATTAATGCACATTAGTTATTGCTAGGAAACCGTTCCTTTGCCAGCAAAAGTCATGAGGTGGGCATGGTGCCATAATCAAAAAGCAGGAAAAGGCCAAAGGAGGGTATGTGATTAGCAAGCATGCTGGAATCTCTTCCATACTAAAGGTTTCCTGCTTCATTTTGATTTTCCCATCGCAAATTAGAATTGCTTTCAGATGTAACAGCTGATTGCTTCTGTCCGTGGCATCGTTCAGTGAAGACGATCAGTCTTAAGATTGATACACAGCTGTGTGCTACACATGCAGATCACATACATACTAACAGAAGATTAAAGTCTTCAATCAATAGGTCATAGGTCTTGGAGATCTCTGCATTCATTAGTTTGGTTCTCATTTAAAAAATCGGTAACACTTTACATTAAGGTTCCCTTTGTAAAGGGTTTATAAAGGTGTTAATAAATGACTAATAACTCACTTACAAATGCACTACAATTCATTGATAAGACGTTATAAATGCATGAGTAAAAGGGTGATTTTAATGCAATACCTGCCAAATAGTGAGCCATTTTTAACTCACATGTTATAAAT